>NC_088643.1:58422546-58507546 GCF_964019385.1 Sycon ciliatum | reverse complement strand
ACTGCACTCTTGCCGCATTGTTCAGAATTGTATTTCTTTGTAACCTTACAGATTCCATGTTCACTATGCGCTCCTGTAAGAAAGAAACAGGTTCTACCGTATACTAGTCACGAGTCTTGTCGCTACAACTTACAAGTGCAATGCAGACACTATTATAGCAATAAAAACTGCTTTATGGCAGTTTTCTAAAAAAAGTTATTGTGTTCTAGTCCATGGACCCCGTCCAAAAAGTAAGAAATTACCGAAATGTGATAGCTGGAAATTAAAATTTCACCCAAAACCTCACAATAATCACAACACTTGAAATGCTGCTTTCAACTTTAACTTGTACTGCACCAACAATTGGCAACATGCATGCATAGGAAAGAGGATCACGAGGGGAAAAGGTCTTCTACATGTAGCTTTTAATTCTGTGTGTGATTATTGTGAGGTTTTGTGTGAAATTTTAATTTCCAGCTATCACATTTCGGTAATTTCTTACTTTTTGGACGGGGTCCATGGACTAGAACACAATAACTTTTTTTAGAAAACTGCCATAAAGCAGTTTTTATTGCTATAATTTCTTTTGTTTTTTCTGTCACCAATCAATGGAATGCCCTATATCAAGAGTACATAACCCCGGGGTTATGTACTCTTGCCTGTATCAATAATTATGTAAATGATGGCCTTCACATCATATCAAGAGGTTTATGCACTCTTGATCATATCAATACCGCATTACATGTATACGCATTGATGTGCAACCCTTTTCTGGCAGAAAATGGCAGTAGCATGATAATGCATGTTCTCCTGCAGGTGAACATGTGAGTAGTGGTGGTTATACTTGTTTATACGGAGTTCACTCTGTGCATGTTGCTGTTGCAGAATTTCATGACTCTGTCATAAATTTGTCTTATTATTATTATTATTTACTTTTATTTTACTAGGCTGCGCCTTGATCCTTGAAGGGTGGTGGCGTTCCTACGGATGCGGAAAGCCCGGCTTCCAGCCGAGTCTCACGCGGACCGTGAATTTTTTTTTACTAGGGCGTTTCCCACAGATCTATGGTCTTCTTACGGGAGCCCCTAGGAAGGTTATGCATGAGTCGTGCCTTTCAGATATTTCAGATTTCCCCACCCTCGATCAGATTTGTTTGAGAAATGTAGCCATGCGCCAGGTGCGTGTCGCAGATGTTTTTGTTGATTCTGTGTTTATATTGGTTTATAATCATGGGTTATCGTGATAAGGTCATCCACCATCATATTGCACTGAAATCGTAATCCTGTTGAGGTCGATACAACTTTTGGAAGTAGTTCAATGACTTCAAACTGTTAGTCCACGATTTTCTAAAACAACACAGCAAAGGAGGAACAATAAACATGTATTAAAATGTAAACAAATACATTGTTGAGTCCGACACCTCGTTCCAACAACTACACTGATCCTGAGGATAAAAGGGTCAAGGCTATGGTTGGAGGTACTGATACTGAGAGATAAACAAGGCACTCCATGATAATAAAATCTTACACATCTTTTGGTGAGTATGAATGATATCCAGTCGAACCTCTTTAGGACGAACACCAAGGGACCGATGGTATATATTCTGTGAGTTTGTCTTAACCTATTTTATAACCAGTGAATACAATTATTTCTCAAATAGACATACGAATAGATTTATTCTACAGCGAAAGATTCTAAGCCACACCGACTCATTGACTCGTCTCCTATCAAACAAAAGAGTCACTAGAGAGGTTTTGCAAAACGAAAATGCGTACAAACTTTCCCTCTACATCAGGAGGTGCGAAACTTCGCACGAACTTTCGCAACTTTGGAAGCGCAACTTGCAGGGAACACGAAATGAACTGTCGTAGGAAATTTCGTGAGATCGGGTCATGGCGTACGTGCACTTGGCCCGCGCAAACTACGAAAATGTGCAGAACGCAAAGTTCGTGCAAAAATTCGTACACACTTTCGCAAGAACTGTCGCGAAACTTCGTTCGAATTTTCGTTTTGCAGAACCTCTCTACTGAACCTTTCTTTAGCAACATGACAGCAACTGAAACAGCAACAGAGAAAGTACGATACACGGACTGCACATTCTTGCAGGTACTACAGGTACTACAAACAGATTGCAGATCGTAATTCTTGCATTAGCGGCACGAAACTTTATTTGGGGCAATGCAATCTCGGCGGTACTCACAAATCAAACAGCCCAGACTCGAGTAAACAAATGCAATCATACAAGTACGAGATTTTCACGAGACTGCACCCGTTGGCTCGTTTCGTATGAAGCAAACAAGTTACTGAACCTCTCCACAATGGAGATTTTCCTTGATATGAGAATTTAGTTGGCAAACTCAGTCAATGAGTCCTTGAACCTTTCCCTCCAGATTGGGAACTGCCAACGATAGTATGCCACTGACCAGTGCCTTACTTGTAACGTACTAATGTGCAATGGATATGAGTATTTCGACAACACATCTAACATAAGCCTTACCGTCAAGAAGGTGAACTCGCGTTCTTCGCACACTGTAGGCAAGGGCAAAGAGATAAAAATGGATCTAAATCCGAATAAAATCAGCACACGTTTCCGTAAATGAAAGGGTGAGCATAAGCAAATGAATCGAAGGAAACTGGTCAACTCAGAGATCACCTGTCATTGAGTATTCCGTAAAAGGAGGCCTCGGCAGCGGAAAAGCTAAATTTAGAAAGGAGATCCTGTCAGCTTTTCCATTATTTATTTCATTCCGCCCAAAATCAGCACACTTTTCGTAAATGAAAGAGTCAACACAAGCAAATGAATCAAAGTGAACTGGTCAACTCACCTGTCATTGAGTAATATTCCGCGAAAGGAGGTCTCAGCAGCGCCGAAACGAAATAAGCCAGGCCAGGACACGAAATATCCGAAACAGCTCATGCAAGAAGCAGTTCCAAAGAAGGAAGTTCGTCGTGCATGCACATCCGAAAAGGCAACAACAAAAAGTCTGCAATGCACACGCATGCGGCCAGCCGGCCGCGCGATGGTGAGTAGCTCCCTCGGCCCTGGTCCAGGACCAGCTAGGTACCGAGCATCTTACGTAGAAACTTACGTAGCTACGTAGACAACGTGTCTGAATAGCGGTGTCGTTAGGTAGCGCCATGTGAACACAATAATAGAAAAGCTGACAGGATCGCTTTTCTAAATAACCGAACACTGCACAGTCCTGCAGAGCTTGCAGAAGTAGTCTGGGACTACAGTGTCCCAATAGTTTTCATGGGTCCTCCGGGAATGGACTAGACTCCTTTGATTCCTTTCCAGACTTTTGTCACGAACGTTAGTGGCGTCTTCTCACTCCGAGCCAGCTGTAAGTGTAGGTGAAGGCGACAAAGCAAGTGGGAGCCTCCGAGGTTGCAAGGGACGGCAGCGTTCATCGGGCCTTACTCTTACTCCTACTACTCGCAATCATCAGTCCTGGTTCGTGAAGAGATGAAGATGACCTTTTAATCTATTGAATATTAATTTTAGGAATCGTGTTTCGCAATAGGTATAGTAATACGACGCTATTTTGTAGGGCTCAAACGGTTAGTCCGATTAACCGGTTGCAGACCGGTTACGAAGAATGAACGGTTAACCGATAAAGATAACGGTTACGCACTAAATACGCAGTAACTTTTCAGTCAATTAATTATTTGTCAAGTATCAGGTCGTTGCAAAGTATGCACTTTCGCAGGCTGTCGCACGCGTAGGCAATGTCTGGGCTGTCAACTCGGTCATATCTGGTCTCTTGGTGTAAGAGTATGTATGAATGAGCATGCAAGAGAATGTACATGTGTGCGTTGTACTGAATAGGGTACATTTTTGGAATGAGTAAGAGTCCGCAGGATTGCCGTGGCTTATAGGTTATAACCGTTAAACCGACCGTTAGCTTAGCAGTTAACCGTTCAGGGTAAAACCGTGACCGTTTGAGCCCTACTATTTTGTGTACATTGTATATCCATTTCCTATTTGCTTTAGTGTAGCCCTGAGGTTCACAGGCCCCTTAAAAACTATTTTCTTATCTTCCTCTCTCGGTGTCTCTCTCTCTCTCTCTCTCTCTCTCTCTCTCTCTCTCTCTCTCTCTCTCTCTCTTCCTCTGTCGTTAGGAGGCGAAACCGCCTTTTTTGGCTCTTGTTTTTTTTTATACAAAAAAATCCACACACCATTTGACGGCACAAAGCAGCATGGCAGCGATGAGACATATGGAATGGCAGGAGTGGGGGAGAGGCTGGGGCAGCTTAACTGACCATAGGGTCTCGGCTTCAACGCAACCCAAGCGCTCCACCTGTGGTGCGACGAAGAGATGGAGATGACATTAAGAAGAAGGCATTAACGAATTCTACGAAGAGATGAAGTTGGCATGAACGAAGTCATGCGAAGAGAAGCATGACAGAAAAGCAAAGCCGACCCATGGCTTCTTCCTCGCCCAATTCCGGGTATACGCTCTACAAGTAGGATGAGAATCGTTTCCTCGCTTGGTAGTATTGTCCTCGACTCTAGTCTCCTCGGTCAATACTCTTGAGTCGGCTGTAGTCTTGGAATACGTCACGACGGCCAGAATGTCAGTCACGGTACATGTATGTCGGCAGAAGCCTTAACAGAGCCAGGGTGGATTTTGGAGCGTCCACCACCGCATCGTCCGCGTCCGCCATCACAGACATGCCAGACATGGTCATACAATACCTGCAATTTGAGGAGCTTATCTACCGGTAACCGTAACAGCACATGTGCACAGTAGCCTCCATGACTACCTACAGTACGCATTTGTTCTAACCCTTCCTCTTCTCAATCTATATGTTATAATTTTGCAGATATATTCCCAGTAAGCCATGAACGGAGACCCCCGGCCCCCTCGACTAAGGCCTCGGCCTTTGGCCTTTTTTTTTAGTTTGGGGAATCCATAAATAAATAAATAAATAAATAAACCTGTATCCCCATCATATGCACACCCATAACAGTGAGTTACCTGTATGCTGTTTTTTTCCACTACAACAGGAACCTTAAACCTTAGGCTTTGCAGCTTCCAGGAAGAAGTATGTCACCATGGTCGCGGGAGGGACAATCAGTCGGTGAATCAGGTTAAAATACTGTACTCCTTGGTACGCAAATATCGACTCGACTTGGAGTCAGCACGGGGTGTTTGGGTGTCGACGAACCACTCCGTAGGCTGCAATCCATCTCTCCGATGCCCCTAACCTCACTGCCCCCCCCCCCTCTCTCTCTCTCCCGCTTTGAAATTCGCTTCCATAGGCCACCCTTGCCCGTTTGGCCTTGCAAAGTAGAATAACAATCAACAACAACAATGGCACACTCGGCTTCATCGGGGAGGGCTATTGGAGGGCTATTGCCGACACCCACACCACTGCTAGTCTATAATCTGGATGCACCTATACAATACAAGTACAAACTAAGATGTTGCGACCTTGGCGGTAATTGGTGAAGAAAGTGTTCGCTCCAAACGTCGGAGCTCTCGCATCCTGCCGACTGACTCACAACTGCCATCCGGAGCACACGAGAAGCCGTCGAACCTTCCACTCGGCTAACCCGCAAGAAAGCACCACTCCCTGCTCAATACACAGTGTTTCGGGGAATTCACCCCTCATCAGTTGAGCTTGAGGCAAAGACAATGAAAAAAACACACCTGGAATCAAATAAGTGTTGGCTGGTGTGTGGATCTTGAAGGTTGCTTCACGTACACACAGTCCAATACTATCTAACTAACAGAGATACCAAAGTAGAAATGTCACATAGTGGTGAAGCGGTAAGTTACTACTATCCCATGAAGAAAAGAAATGATAGGAAAGCAGCAGTGGTTACAGCTAGAAGGAGTCAACAGCATCAGAACGCAGCCTGCAAAGCCCCACTGACATCCGCGAAGATGAATGTGTTAAAAAATAGTAAGTTAAAAATACTATAAAATAGACTGCTTTGCATGCACAAGTTATGACGTGTGGTAAGAAAAAAATCGTAACACACACTCACACTCACATACCAACTTGCATGAAAACCCAGCAGCGGGATGAGAATAAAAGGACAATTCACAGTACGACAGCCACTGTTATTGCCAATGCGACAGACCAGACGGCTACCTTGAACGGAAACATTGCACAAATCCTGCATGGACGGCATGATTGCAGGGCATGCAGGGAATTAGAATAGCGTGCCAGTGATTCCAGCACCATGGCCATCTAGTCCAACGGTGCACATGTGCTGCAGCCACATGAATCAAGCACAGCTTATTGACCGCACCGGGAGAGAAGGCACTGACTGGGTACATACATGTTCAGGGCACTGACATCACTGACATACACACACTTCTCACTGGATACATACATGTTCAGGGCACTGACATACACACAGTGCTCTCGTACGCACAGGGAGCACTGACGGCCACACAATGCTCTCATAGGGAATTCGAAACACTATGGCACGCCGGCATATCACTGTTGTGCATTGATTTCATCCCATTTGCTGAAAAGTCCATCGAGAAGGTCGGCGGCATTGTCCTTGACGACAAGCAGTCTGTCAACTCTCTCTGCCCGTTCCGGGTCGTCCAAGCCCTCCTCTTTAGCTTTCTTCCGCTACAGCACGCAAGCGAATACAAACAGAGGCAGGAGTTGAGCCCCATGCAATCAGGGTAGTCACATATCGTCGGCCCATTTACAAAGGCAGTGACCGTCTGTTTGATTGCAAATCACCTTGACCCCAGCTACTCTACTATCCAAACCAAGCAAAGGGCACTGCTGGCATCGTGTCACTGACCAGAGGACACATTAGCACTGGCACTGACATGCTTGCACCATGACAGTCAGTGATCATAGCACATGCTTACAGAAAAAGTTGTGAATTTTAAACGATTTTCCAAAAATCCGTGCGTTGACAGGTAGAAATTTGCAACGATCTTGGAGTTTTAAAAAAAAGGCACATCCGTGCGTAAAATAACGTACGTTCTACACTACTCGACCATGTTCTACACTACTCGACCATGTTCTACACTACTCGACCATGTTCTACACTACTCGACCATGTTCTACACTACTCGACCATGTTCTACACTACTCGACCATGTTCTACACTACTCGACCATGTTCTACACTACTCGACCATGTTCTACACTACTCGACCATGTTCTACACTACTCGACCATGTTCTACACTACTCGACCATGTTCTAACTACACTACTCGACCATGTTCTACACTACTCGACCATGTTCTACACTACTCGACCATGTTCTACACTACTCGACCATGTTCTACACTACTCGACCATGTTCTACACTACTCGACCATGTTCTACAGTACTCGACCATGTTCTACACTACTCGACCATGTTCTAACTACACTACTCGACCATGTTCTACACTACTCGACCATGTTCTACACTACTCGACCATGTTCTACACTACTCGACCATGTTCTACACTACTCGACCATGTTCTACACTACTCGACCATGTTCTACACTACTCGACCATGTTCTACACTACTCGACCATGTTCTACACTACTCGACCATGTTCTAACTACACTACTCGACCATGTTCTACACTACTCGACCATGTTCTACACTACTCGACCATGTTCTACTGTACTCGACCATGTTCTACACTACTCGACCATGTTCTTCACTACTCGACCATGTTCTACACTACTCGACCATGTTCTACTGTAATAGTGCGTCTCTAATACTACTGCTCAATGAAATCTGATCAAGCGAGTCCAGCCAGGCTGTGCAGCCCTAGACCTGCGAACCGTGCTGGGTTGTGAACTGGTGCAGGGCGCAAACTGGACCAACTGCGCAATGTCACGTTGATAGTACGTCTCTATTCGCAGTATATGTACATGCTAGGATGACGGAATGGGTGTCCAACGTGACAAAATTTGAGAAAAGATGGTGTTGAATATACTTCCTCCACACGCATGCAGGGTCAGAGCGACGTCCACAAGGTACCTGCATGCAGGAGTCATGTAGCACCTTTGTTTCCTTGACTTCTACGGTGGCAGATAGTGCGTTGGATTCGTGCTGCGTGGAGTGTTCCAAACCATAAGTTCTGGGTTCAATTTTCGTCTTCATTGTGGAGTTTGAGCAAAGCTCACAAGGAATGAGTTGCTGTAAGAGGATGAAGAGGTCGTATACGATGTAAAAGAAGCTTGAGACGGTACAGTGGGCCAGAAAGCATCCAACGCAGCGGCTGTGAAAAAGTTCAGAGATTTGTAACCTCAGATATCATGCACATCTTGTAACCAGGCTGAAACAGCTACCCCCCCCCCCCTTATCATAAACACACAATCTACGGATCATAGAAAGGAGTGTAACAGTATGCCACTTGAGACTGGAGTATTTGTCTGACACACGTGGACACGCACGCACGCACACACACACACACACACACACACACACACACACACACACACACACACACACACACACACACACACACACACCGTCCAAACACTAACAAACTGACTAGTATCGGTAAAGTTGACTCAAACCCTTACCCAAGCCAGTATATGTCCAAAGTAGTCGTCACAATTGAGGATACCAATCGGCTTCTGATGCATGCTTAGAGCCGCTCTATAAAAAACAAGGAAACACAGCCAATCGGAAAGAGGGTAAGTCCCTTTTCTGATTGTTCGCGTGGCTATCGAGTCCATAATACGAGGAGTCTGAGCAAATTTGACCTTTTTTACTCTGGAACTAACTTCGACGTGGCTAGAACAACCACTTTGTGGTGCAAGCGGCAAAAACAGCGTTTAAGGGTAGGGAATGCTTGTGACCGTGTCCGCACACATACACTGCATACATTAGACAAGTGTTGTGCAGCCAGTGAAGTATCTGTCATTTCACAGCTCAATCCATATCCCTCCCTCCCTCCTCTCTCTCTCTCTCTCTCTCTCTCTCTCTCTCTCTCTTTCTCTCTCTCTCCCTCCCTCCCTCCCTCTCTCTCTCTCTCTCTCTCTCTCTCTCTCTCTCTCTCTCTCTCTCTCTCTCTCTCTCTCTCTCTCTCTCTCTCTCTCTCTCTCTCTCTCTCTCTCTCTCTCTCTCTCTCTCTCTCTCTCTCTCTCTCTCTCTCTCTCTCTCTCTCTCTCTCTCTCTCTCTCTCTCTCTCTCTCTCTCTCTCTCTCTCCCTCTCTCTCTCACTCTCTCTCAGTAACAGAATATCTTTTCTGCTATACGAGTCGTTGCAATGAGTAACTTAATGCAGCAATCCAAAGCCTATAGACATACCGGCGATAGCTCACATTCGTGCCAAGTGAAGTTTTCTCTAATTATTGCAGATGGCGGAATTGTGCAAGCCGTTTCATACTGATCAAAACAAGCATGCGTAAAAACAAGGGATGATGTATATTTAATGTCCAGAGCAAGCACAACTTCAACTACACACGTCGCCATACAAATGCTTCAGTCAGCATTGCAGACGCTGACTTAGGCGGCATCTTACTCGACTAGGACTTCAGTCAGTTCGTCCAGGGTGCCGAACCCACCGGGCAGCGCCACAAACGCATCGCCCTGAACGAACACGACAGCAAAGAAGATCACATGCCAAGGAGGTATAAGAGTGGCTCAACCAGGTGCGATCATATCCTAGACACGCAAGCACTGACTGAGTGTTTAAATTGTGATAATAGGGGACAGCCCTACAAGCTATGAACGTATATTCTATATTGAAACTGAGTGTAAAAACCACACAAGAGGCATCCAACATGGCTGCATACATGTAGCAATATTGTGATCAGTAGAATGGTGATTTTGCCTGCAAGTGTCCACTCCTCATACTGACAGTGTCTGGTGGAAAAAAGGGGAGTGGGAGGGAGGGCACCAATGATTGAATGCTGAGTCCTCAATGCATTGTCTACATATCGCTGCGGAAGGGGAGGACTCATATAACTGGGGGAATGGCAGGGGAGGGGTCATATAGCCGGGGAAGGAAGTGTGTGTGGGGGGATTGAACTTGATGACACTTTAAAGGGGAACTCCACGAAAAAATGAAACTTTGATAGCCTGTAGAGTTTCGGGCGCTGAGTCGAATGGTCTTGGTCCGAAGCCTCTACGACGAAGCGTTCTTGAGATATTTCACTTTGAAATTGCAAAAACGGGGCCGCGCCCTGACGTCATGCGGCCATTTGGTTACATCATCACGGGCTGCCTACGTCATTGTGGCATAGTCGTTTCTCTTCGCCAGTCTACAAGCACTAATTTTAGTTGGTATTTCAAGGGAAGATGGGCGATTCCGAACAATCCTCTGTCCCCAGCAATGAAGGCAGCGATGCTGAGGCCAGTGAGGACGACCAACAGCCCACCGCCGCGTATGGTTGGGGCAGGGAGCCCAGATACTCTGCTGAGGAGCTGCCATCGCGTGTAACAAATGTTGAGGAAGAAGATGCGTCAGCAGCTGCGTCCGACAGAAGACGAGTAGCTTGGCCACCAGAATCTCGATTCGTTTGGGACTCCGACTGGTGCGAGCGTGGACAAAAGTGTATAGCCATGCCCAGCCAGCGGGAATGATTTTGCTGGTAGGATGCTGCCGTCGCTGTCGACAAGATGGCCCAAGGTTTCTTGCGTAGCGGACCTCGCAGATTACGAGATCGTATCCTTGCATTAGGCTGTGCCCACCACTGCTCTTCGAGGTTATCTCGACATGCAGAAGCCGCCAATGCCAGTGACAGAAGAGTCTGACATTACGTAAGCCTCAATTAGTTTGCCTTGACTTGTCTTGTGAGGATCGCGTATCAGCATGATACACTGTACACTTATTTTTTTGGGGAAATTTATTGTTGTCAGGCGCACTACAATAGGCGTCGCACAAGAAAGACATTGTACTGGTAGTTATCACAAGTTTCATGCATGACACAAACAAATTTCTCTTTGCTGCTCCGAGTATGTCTTGACTTATCTTGTGAGGATCGATGCGCGTAATGTTTTGTGTAACTTATTGTTGTCAGGCATAGCACGAACAACGTTGTACTATAGTGCTAGTAGTTATCACAAGTTTTCATGCACGACTCAAACACATTATTTTGTCTTTGTCATTTTCCCTTGGATTGGTACAAGATCTGCAAAGTATGGTAGTGTTCTGTTGGTGAAGAGAGCACTGCACACAGTTTATGAGCACCATGGGTGCATTTGATCACACCCGAACCCAGACTTTATCGTTTCAAGCGATAGACTTTGTCAATAAACTCGTTCCATGGCATGCAACGTACAAGCGTGGGGTCAAGAAAGCGTACACCAAAATAATGCACAAATTCTGGCAGGAGAGTAAGACATCTGTACTTTCTGACCAAGACATCTCTGTACTAGTAGGTAATCGAACGCGTCCTAATCAGTATTCATCCCCCAGATCATTGGAATTCTATTTGAAATCAGCAATTATGGGAAATTCTACAAGACCCTCCATCTTTGTACCAGTGGACACTAAAGTAGTATGGCGCGCGCACTGAAAGTGCAGGTAGGTACCGGTAGGTGCAATACAGCGCATATGTAGAGTAAATGAGTATTTGACTATAATAATTATTACGGTACAGCAATGTGGTATGTGTACAAGCACTCATCATACACATTCCATATGACATTCTGTGTTTGTGTAGATCTCTACGCTATGCGGCACACAGGCAGTACACACTATGTACACGGCAAATTGGGCAAGCACGTTCGTGGTCGTCTTCCAGCCTGCGTTGTGAATACCATCAGGCAAAGATATCCAAATCCTGCACCACCTCAGCCTTCTCAGGAGGCTTCCACCTGGAATTTGGCAGGGAAACCTGCTTCTCCAAAGCAGGAACATCGAGGTTGCCATTTGCAACCGCTACCACCTCACACATGAGCTTGTCAACATACTCATAGCTCTTTCTGTCGTATAATTTTCTATTTGGCCACAGTCTTCTTTATGCTTTGAGAACTGGACTTTATACCTTCCTATCGCGGTCTTTTTGGTTGTGCTGTGACGACGGTTGACATTGACGTCGTCAAGAGCTGCGAGATGTGCGTGTCCAATCATCCCCAGAATTGAGAAACGAATGCGTTTGAGAATGTAGTTCGGCATGACACTGTGATATACCTGCATGGCAAAAAGAATGTGGAGAAAACACACTTGCTTAGACAATATACTGCTGTATGGGAAAATGGAAACTTCACCGTACAGGACCACTCTTGTTCTCAATTGCACGTTTCATTCCCTGTGTTGCCCATAAGAGACGGGACCAAAAATGTTCAGCAGATGTTTGTTGTCTTCTGGCGTGGAGTGGCGGCGTCATTAGATGTACACATATTCATTTCACTAAGTACACCACTACTACATCATAATGTACTATCCTTAGGCTAGCGTACGTGCGATGGAGTTTGAGTATGTGGGTGCGTATGTGTGCGAGTTGTTGTGTTTGTGTGTGTGTGCACGCACACGCGCGCATGTGGGTGAACGTGTGAGTGCATGTGTATAATATGTGTAGTTCCCACTGTATTCCTTGCACAATAGGTCTTCACTTACTTTTCTTTCGCATACAACCAGAACCCATTCCTTGTTCGAAATTAGATTTTTTTGGCCTGGTGATCCCGCAAGCGTGGAACTCGGAGTGTAATAATTTTTTGTTTCACCTTACTTGCACTATTCCTAGGCTGTCCAGACTTCTAACAACTGCTCTGAGTGATATGATATTCATGCAACCATGCCTAGAAGTAGGGTAGCTGTTATAAATAGAGACATATCCACGCAATCAACTTACACTGGTTCGGTTTGGCAGGATTGGTGAGACAGTTCGTCGTGCATGCTGCCTGCACATCGCAAGCAAACAGTTCTGTAACCTTCGTACTTGCTGGGGGTCTGTCTGTTTGCGTCCCAGTTGATGACAGATGTGCACAGTTTAGTACTGGTATGCGCAAAGTTACTGGGGTAATATCGTTCATCAGCTAGCTGCAGTCGGAGTTGATGGGGTGATGTACTCTTCTGATCCTGATGGAACGTATCTCGCCCTGCTTTCTCAGTTGCAGCTTGTTGAGTTCGCTTTGCTGGAGGCTCACGGTTTGGAGGGCACTGGTACACTGATGAGGGCTTTCCTGGACGGCGTACTCGTCAAAACTCAGCTCTCAAGTCCCTCTGGATCATAAATGCAGCGAGCAAACATAGCTCGTGCTGCGAAAATAGGCTTGAAATTTTCACGACGCATTGCAACATCTCGGCGCTTTGGCAGGTCTCCATCCTTTGGGAATCTAAGAAAACTAACACCAGGAGGATGATATGATACTGGCACAACCAACAACACAACAATTTGGCATTGCAGCGGCTCAGGCGACTTGGCAAACTACTTTCTGAAGTGATTTTCGTCCTGAAGAAAGTGAGATTCAAAATCCAAGTATTTTCGCACCATGCCACAATGACGTCACACATACATTGGTATGGGGCGTGGCTAAAATTGAAATATCTCAAGAACGCTTTCTCGTAGAGACTTCGGACCAAGACCATTCGACTCAGCGCCCGAAACTCTACAGGCTATCAAATTTTCATTTTTTCGTGGAGTTCCCCTTTAACTACCAGCATTCACTATTGCTTTTAGCATTCGGACGCCTAACAAAACACTACTTGCCAGGATCATCATTTTGCGTCTTCTGTCTGACAGATTTTTCTCCACATAGACTTCCCAGGACTTCTTGGCTCGGTATTCCTCTTTCTTGTTGGCTGTAGCAAGAAAGAGCATTCAGTTCTGTGAGATGCTGAGGTTCAGCTCTGCCAGCCAAGGAATACATCAGCTCCCAAGAGTGTGCAACTCTACTTGTGGGTTCTATATAAATCAATATAAAATAAACACAGCAGCCACTGAAACCTCTCACCATGCAGTGGTGTTCATGCATGTGTCCGAGGCGAGTTGTAGCGAGCATAAACGAGTGGCAGATCCGCACGGTGCATTAACTGATCACCGCCGTGCGCAGTACAAAGTGTATTAGAAGCGGTCCTTCAGCCCGTGATGTGTTCTTTCGCCGATGGAGACCCCGTATGCAGAGTTGCACACTCTTGGAATAGTATTATCCCCGTATGCAGAGTTGCACACTCTTGGAATAGTATTATCCCCGTATGCAGAGTTGCACACTCTTGGAATAGTATTATCCCCATATGCAGAGTTGCACACTCTTGGAATAGTATTATTCCCGTATGCAGAGTTGCACACTCTTGGAATAGTATTATCCCCGTATGCAGAGTTGCACACTCTTGGAATAGTATTATCCCCGTATGCAGAGTTGCACACTCTTGGAATAGTATTATCCCCGTATGCAGAGTTGCACACTCTTGGAATAGTATTATCCCCGTATGCAGAGTTGCACACTCTTGGAATAGTATTATCCCCGTATGCAGAGTTGCACACTCTTGGAATAGTATTATCCCCGTATGCAGAGTTGCACACTCTTGGAATGGTATTATCCCCGTATGCAGAGTTGCACACTCTTGGAATAGTATTATCCCCGTATGCAGAGTTGCACACTCTTGGAATAGTATTATCCCCGTATGCAGAGTTGCACACTCTTGGAATAGTATTATCCCCGTATGCAGAGTTGCACACTCTTGGAATAGTATTATCCCCGTATGCAGAGTTGCACACTCTTGGAATAGTATTATCCCCGTATGCAGAGTTGCACACTCTTGGAATAGTATTATCCCCGTATGCAGAGTTGCACACTCTTGGAATAGTATTATCCCCGTATGCAGAGTTGCACACTCTTGGAATAGTATTATCCCCGTATGCAGAGTTGCACACTCTTGGAATAGTATTATCCCCGTATGCAGAGTTGCACACTCTTGGAATAGTATTATCCCCGTATGCAGAGTTGCACACTCTTGGAATAGTATTATCCCCGTATGCAGAGTTGCACACTCTTGGAATAGTATTATCCCCGTATGCAGAGTTGCACACTCTTGGAATAGTATTATCCCCGTATGCAGAGTTGCACACTCTTGGAATAGTATTATCCCCGTATGCAGAGTTGCACACTCTTGGAATAGTATTATCCCCGTATGCAGAGTTGCACACTCTTGGAATAGTATTATCCCCGTATGCAGAGTTGCACACTCTTGGAATAGTACTATTCACGTGGTGACAATGCACTAAGCTAGGACATACGTGTACTGATACTCCAGCAGGCAAGAAACATCTTTGTATCCCCAAGCCTTGCCAAAGGCGGATGAAGTCACGTGCAACATCTAGGGTTTAGCCCGCACCGGGAAATACAAAACAAATTTGCAGATGCCAATGTTCCCATCAGAAGGAGAACAGAACGGTGCCTGGTCTTTCCCGGACATTAACATCTCTCGCAACAAGAAAACTAATAGCCTGGACATGACCATTTCTACCAGAATCTGACCTTTACCGGTTTGTATTTTCCATGGTTGAGTTACACGCCAACCAAGTTGGAGCCTTGTTCTAAGCCTCTAGTGCATCATTTCTTTTTAATAGGGCTCAAACGGTTAGTCCGATTAACCGGTTGCAGACCGGTTACGAAGAATTAACGGTTAACAGATAAAGATACCGGTTACGCAGTAACTTTTCAGTCAATTTTTCAAGTATCAGGTCGTTGCAAAGTATGCACTTTCGCAGGCTGTCGCACACGTACGCAATTTCTGGGCTGTCAACTCGGTCATATCTGGTCTCTTGGTGTGAGAGTACATGTATGTATGAATGAGCATGCAAGAGAATGTACCTGTGTGCGTTGTACTGAATAGGGTACATTTTTTGAATGAGTCTTAGTCAAATGTACAGTTAAAAAAGAGTTCGCAGGATTACCGTGGCTTATAGGTTATAACCGTTAAACCGACCGTTAGCTTAGCAGTTAACCGTTAGGGGTAAAACCGTGACCATTTGAGCCCTACTTTTTAATAAAATGGATTCACAAACTCCATAGCCGCTACCTACCCATCACCTACTAGTCTGGACACTCACTCACATAATAATCACTGTATCTTTGCTGCAACAATCTCTCACCACTGATCCACCAAAGGTTCAGGCATGGCCCATCCTCAGGGCAAACCACTAAACCTTAAGCGGAACAACAACGAAATGGAGCAGCTACCTATTCTGTAAAGTCTTCACCGGCTCAAAAAAAAAAAGGCTTGAGCAACCTTGGAAAAGACAAGGCTTGAACAACCAACACGCTTTATGGAAGGGAAGTACTTTTTTTTAAGGAATGCCCAATTTATCGGCTGCAAGACAATACCTTCAAATTTGGGTATTGTTATGCCAATAATACGCCCATTCTCGGCTTCCACTCCCGCTGAGAGCTCGCCCATAAGGCCCAGCCGACAGCCTCCAAACACCAGCGTCAAGTTCTTGGATGCCAAGAGAGTGCCGAATGCTACAGAGAAAGAAATCAGACACGATGATAAAGGTGCATAGTTTACTGCAATTTTAGACACCGCCTTACAGTAAAACCTTGCATCCATATGCCCAAAACTAACTTGCGTCCACGGACACGATATAAACTTCCAGTCAGCTTGATCGTCACTTCACAACGTAATGAAGGCAGCGGACCACACAGATCGGAGATGCTGATCATAGTTCCATACTATTGAGGCGGGGTAAGAGACTCTGGCTGGTATGCATTGTTTTCAAGGAAATGCGGCATCTACTAGTACCTCCCAAATACTTGTGTAATATCAATGACCTGTCACTGCATGCATGAATGAATTCACATTTTTAGAACTACAAATTACGCCAAGCACTACAATATTTCCCCATCGACACTTACCATGTTTGCCGGACTATAGTGCGCACTTTAGATGCGCTATCTCAGGCCCCAAATCGCAGCTGCGCACTACGCGGCTCAGGATAGGAGAATGCATGCGCTTCGAAAAGTACGTGGTGCAATGAAACTGTTGCGAAGCCACCTCGGAGTGTCTGACCTCGGAGTGTCTGACCCCCGCGCAAGCCATATCCGTGCATTTGTGGTGTCTTCTGCCAGCTACACTACAAGTCAAATGCAAGATGGGTACGAGACCCATAGCCAGCATAGGTAGCACGTGCATTATAAAAATCGCTGCACATTTTAATAATTGTATAATTTTGCCAATGGTCGCACTATAATACTGCTTTTATAATCCATTAATTTCTCAAATCTACATTATACTCTGGATTTGTCTTGATTTGCCAAAACGTTCATCAAACGCTCATCAAAAAAAAAGGGGGTGCGCAATATGCTCAGGTGTGCGCTATACTCCGGTAAATACGATATGTACATGGCATCAACGATAAAGTCACGAGTGCATACCTTTAGCCTCCCGTTGGAACTTTTCATTGCGAGGTACCTGCGAGCCACAGTAAACGGTAACGTATTCCATTCTTGTGAATTTTCACAACTAATGAATATTCTTATTTTACGAATAGAAGTGACTGACAGTGAGACACACGATACCGAACTAATAAAACCTTTCCAACCTGGTCACCAATACCGGTAAGTTATTGCAGACGTGTGAAAGGAGATTGCTAGCTAGATGTGCTGAGCTTATGAGGCTGAGAGAGAGAATTGATCCAAATGAAAAAAATATCTTTGGCCTGGCATGGCATGCTGAATTCAATTTTTTGAATGTACAATAGCCATTGGAACACCTCAGCCAGCGGGCGAGATCGGTACGACTGTACAATAATGTTCTAATCTAAGACTACTATTACGTCATGGGCGCAGATGGATGAGTCACATGACTGTACAATCATGTGATTCATGTCATAACCATGACATGACAGTCATGTCGATCGACACGCGACAGTCCATCCCTAGGCCCTGGCCGAAAAATGTTCTGAATTTTTTTGCATTTTGGGGTACATTTTGCATTTTTGCATTTTTTCTGAATTTTGCCCATTTTCGGTCGAATTCCAAGGTTTCAGCCAAGGTTTCAGCTCGACCAAATCAAGTTCGGCTTGCTTCTGTCCCTCTTGGTTGCGACTCTAGACTTACTTAGTTGCACTGGCCTCCTAATCACACAAATGCGAACACGTGGGTGTTTAGTTCTACATGTACATGCAGGTGTAGATGTAAAACTACGAAGATGTGTTCTAGTAGTGTAGTAGTACATGTGTACTAGTAGTACAGGTAGTATGCAACTTGCAAGCTAAGGGTAACACAAGTGACTTGCAATGGTGAGAAAATGATTAGCTTTGCAGGCTTGTCAGGCAATGTCAGCAAAAGGGGTGACAAGATTATGATCATGCAGTGCGTGTACATGTGACATGATTAGAGGTACATGTACATGTGTACTAGCAAGGCAGGGATACTACATGTATATATGTACAGTGTGACATGGAAAATTAACCATGGCATGGCGGCCATTTTAGATTCTGGTTGCCATGGCAACGGATGCATTTTCTCTGCGTTTTGGGTTGTTTGGCTTTGATTTTTTAAATTTTTTTACATTCCCCTTTGATTTCTTGTTTGAATGTTGGCTGGAAAACCGTGCATTTTGCATTTCCATTTTCCGCAAATTAAAACACCTTTTTCGGACAGGCCTAATTCCTCAAGCGTTCCATCGAGACTTATGTAGTATCCCTGCTTTACAGTTTACACATGACTAGTAGTACATGTATTTTGCATGACTCTTATTGTTTAGAAGCATACAGTACTTCCTACATTTACGATTGTTATTCCATGATCCTTGCATGGCGCCACTACACACTGGAGAGTAGCTAGACCAACACTAATTATCAGTAGTCTTCATTGTTTCCAAAATACAATACTTGTGCCGCTATGCTTCATTTGCAAGAGGTCCTTGTGCAGTTGTATGGACTTATCTTCACTGCGATATCAGCTTCATGCTCCAATGCTTCCTTTGTAGCACTGAGGCGTGCTGCGAGTAATCAATGGCATTTCCAGGTTGCTTGCTACACTATCACATACATTCTTTAGCTGTTTTGCTGCCTGCTGCTTGTTTCCCGCAATAGACACCAGCTGAAGCTTCCTAGCTGGCCCCCTTGCCAACGGCCTTGTTAGATTCTGTATAAGTAGTTCTCTAGTTTTGTATCTCAGAGAGTCGTGGAAGAGAGAGATCAGAGAGAGAGCAAGTTCACTTTCACTTTGATATAAGATAACCTCCAGGCCGTGCCGGAGTAAGTTCTGATACGTTAGTTGACTGACTGTGGGTAGTTGCCTCCTAGCCTTAGACCACGCACACTACACTTACACTGATTTTTGCGATCTTTTTCTTGAGAACGATTCTCATAAAGACTAAGTACTTGTCCAATCTTGTGTTGTCTTCTTCACTAGCACTGATGGGGGGGGGGGGGGGGGCTTGTGACTGACCGCTTTCAGGTCACCGTCAGATTTCAGCTTTTTGATGTAGGCAGCAAACACTTTGTTGCACTCTACGAACTCGATGCCGGTTATGATGTTGATGTTACGCTTGTGATTGTTTAGCTCTCGTTGGATAGCGTTTCTAAACGACACTAAGCTTGACTTCGCATAAGGGGCGCCTTTCTGTGTTTTGAGCGAAACATACGCAAACTTCAAAATGCTAGCTAGATGTGAAGCGGAAACTGACGTCAGATCACACTGTTTCTTCTCTGCCACAAGATAGTCACTAAACAGTTTCAGCCAATTCTTCGTTGAATTCTTTGCGTTTTTGTTTTCCTGTTCCCACAGCATCTTCTCAACATCTTGCTCGCTCACTCGCACAAATCGTGAGTTGACAGCTCGTTCACGGACACCATGTTGTGTCTCAACTCGAACGACGCTGGTGGCTTGAACTTGGTTGATTGGTTCACCGTCCAAGTCAGCTAGCATCTCGGTCAGGATATCCGGGTGTACGTCCAATATTTGAGACACATCGTCAGGAAGCTCACACAGAAGTCCTTCTTCCTCAGCCATCGTCAGCGCTCCTTCACACCACAAGTAACAATGAAAACGTTTTGGTGGTGTGGTTTGCTTTGTTGGTATGTGCAGTGGTGCAGAAGTGAAAGGACCCGGGGTGCGGGGCGCGGGGGGGGGGGGGGTACGGGTGTGGTGGGTGCGGAAGTGTACGCGTGTACGATTTGTATGTGTATGTGTACAGTGTGTATGGGGTCAAATGCCGGGCAATATCGTGTAATATTGGACCGCCTGAGCGGGCTTGTATGTAATATTGCCCGCTCTATCTGGTCGCTGATTGGTTGTAGACCTGGAAATGGTCAGCATGTAATAAAATACTTCAAACTGCTTTCAAGTAACTTGTTCAGACGTGGAACCTGACCAGTACTGGTGGTATCACATTAAACTACGCTCTGCTTCATCTCGTGCTGGACAATCTAGTGATTTACAACTGTAGTGACCGGTGGATTGACTGCATGTGCATGTACATGTACTGTATACCCAAACACATTTTTTAGTAGCCCGTCGTCTAAATAGGCGACATGGAGACAACTACTTATTCTCACACTTGTCTTTAGAGAGGTTCCGGGGTACGATTTTCCGTGCCAAAATCCGTATGGGCGCTACGGATTTTTTCCAGACGTGCTCCATACGATTTTTCGGCACGAAGAATCCGTGTGGACTGGCTTTCATACGGACCATGTTTCGTATGGAGATTTTGCGTCATCGGGTGCAGAAAGATTTTTCGCGTACAAATTTGGTACGAGAAACATCGACTTTCCGCGGGAAGTTTTGATTTCGGTACAAATTTCCAAAATAGAAAGGCATAGCGCGGGAATGTGACGTGTTTGCGATCGTAACCTAGGCAATGACGGCAAACACATACGTTCCGTGCCCCGGAACTTTTCACTGCTCGAAAACGACGTATAAAATATCCGTAGCGCCTCCACGGATTTTGGCACGAAAAATCGTACTCCGGAACCTCCCTTTTGTCTTTGATTGCTTCCGTAGACTATGATATTTCAGAGTTCAGTACTAGCAAGAATCCATTTATGGACTCTTGGTACATGTACTAGTATGTCATCAGTCCTTCTTCGTACATGAACCAGTTAAGGTCAGATCAAAGGTCAAGGGTTCAAATAGACTGATGTGCCATATAGATATAGGTATCCCAGATAGCACCTCCGGTTAAATCTTGGGATTGCCGAGCTTGCGACCTACTTGTAGGTCGTGGGTTCGAGTCTCGTCGGCGACACACAAGGTCTGGTTCATATATGGCTTAGGATCCGAACCAATTCCTCCCTGTTGTGTGTGTTCGCAGGCGGGTTTCAACGTGGATTTCGTGTGAGTGGATCGGCTGGATCATGAAACGTGAGGGAACGGCTCGTTGATCTGGACTTTCGATTGACGCCTTCTTTTTTTCTTCTTTTTTCTTCTCTTTTTTTCTTTTTCAGTGTTGTCTTCTTACCAGTTTACATGCAACACGAAAAATGGCTCCAAACTGATCCAGCGGACGTGAAAGAAGTTGGTAGAGGAGGACATACGAAGGCCGTCGCCCCTTGGCTCCCCCAGCCCAGGGACCTTTCGTGCATCGGCAAGATATGAGTGTTGCCTGTCGGCGGTGATTCATGCGTTCATTCATGACTTCCACTGGAAATTCGAATGACGTTCCTCAATCCGAGAACGATAAGTACATCGATATGTCCAGAGTAACTGCTCATACATTTGAGTACATTACAGGGAGTGGTGGTCACGGCACAACACCCACGCACACCTGCCTTTCAGCCTCATACATAGAACCTACAAGAGCAAGCAGCTGTACTGTGAGGCTGCGTATCTTGGGAATCAGCACTGGCGCATGGCTGAGCGACGAGTGATGTCTCCACCAATGTGAGATCTGGAAAGAAGCACGGCCACTGAAGACACTTCTGCCTGACGTGGTGGGTGGAAAGGAAAGGCCTGGAATCTCGGCAGGAGTAAGCAGAGTGATAAACGTTAGTAGGTGATAAAAGGACGGCACGCTTCTTCCAGGCCGAGGCCGAGGGGACACACGTACTCGAGGGAGAAAGTATGTAGAATACTAGAAAGAGAGGAAAGGGGGGAAGAAGTGATGGAAGTATGGATAACCACCGATAGCCAACAACCATACCTTGCAGAAGATGCACGGGACAAGAAAATGAATGGCCTGGCTGAGGAAGGAGAAGAGAGGATGTCCTCCTCTGACTATCACCTGTTTACTGACTGTGCGTGTTGCATGTAAACTGCTTGCTTGCCCCCCCCCCCCCTCCTCGATCATGTCAAGACACACACACCAGGAAGGAAAAAGAAAAAAGAGAAGAAAAAAGAGAAAAAAAGAAGGCGTCAATCGAAAGTCCAGATCAAGGAGCCGTTCCCTCACGTTTCATGATCCAGACGATCCACTCACACGAAATCCACGTTGAAACCCGCCTGCGAACACACACAACAGGGAGGAATTGGTTCGGATCCTAAGCCATATATGAACCAGACCTTGTGTGTCGCCGACGAGACTCGAACCCACGACCTACAAGTAGGTCGCAAGCTCGGCAATCCCAGAATTTAACCGGAGGTGCTATCTGGGATACCTATAATCTATATGGCACATCGGTCTATTTGAACCCTTGACCTTTGATCTGACCCACACTCTGAGAGCCCTGAACAGGCCCGGTACCGGGTAGACGAAGGACATATGGGACAGATCAAAGCTCCCCATGGTTCATTACCCCGATGTGCCAGCACACCTTTTTGAAGGCTTTTTTGTTCTTTTTCATCTTTTTTTCTAATTCCTCCCTACAAGATCCCAGGTAGATCGAGGGAGCAGTTTCACCATGCAGCCAACCGCTTCTCCTTTCGGGCCCATCGCCCCCCTCCCCCCTTGCTCCCCCAGCCAGGTCACTTTCTTGTTTCGTGCATTGGCAAGGTATGGTCGTTGCATGTCAGTGGTTATTTATACATGTACGTTCATTACTTCCACTGGGAACTCGAAGGAAGTTCTTCGATCTTAGTACGATAAGAACATCGATACATTGTTCCAGAGCGACTGCTGAGACATTGGAGTACCTTATGGTGAGTCAACGCACACACTATCGCCGCACTCAAAACTACCTTTGAAGTTTCAGCCTCCGCATACATATTTTTAATAGACCCGGCGATGAAGAAACAAGAGCGAGCAGCTGTGAGGCTGCATTGTGCGAATCAGCGCTTGCTCAGTGACGGGTGATATCTCCACCAGGGAGTCGTATTTGACGACTCCCTGATCTCCACCAATGCTAGATCTGGGAAAAAGCACTGCCATCAAAGACATTTCTGGCTGACATAGTGGGTGGAAACTCTGGAAAGGGAAGGTCAGAATCTACAATGTAGGTATCAGTAAGTAGATAAAGCATTCGTTATTTCGGAACTGAATGGAAGGCAAGCTTCTTCCAGCGGACACAAATATTCGAGTGATGAAGTATTTCAAGTAGTAACAAAAACAAAATCAAAAAAGAATAATAACTCGGATATTAGGCAGTAGTGATTATGTAAAGAGAAAAGGACCTACATGTACCGTAAAGTACCGTTGATCCGCCCCCTCTCTAATTCCCGCCCCCTGTCGATTTTCTCCTTGTGAAGCGACTTTGGCGTATACAACGAAATACGATGTTGAACCGACACATGCACAGCTGTACACAATACTTGCCAATCCAGGATGAAAATGTGCACAATCCAGCACATTGAGTCTGATCCTCTACGTTGTTGTACATCGTACTGCACTTGACAGCCTTGATCTAATTCCCGCCCCCTGCCGAAAACCCAGCTGGGAAGCGACATGGCGTGGGGGCGGATCAACGGTACTTTACGGTATAAGTAGTTACTAGTTATGAATATGGTAAAGAAGCCTTGACTAACAGTCCACCAATGCACGATCTCACATATGCAAGCACTCGCACACTCGTACGCACTCGCACACTCGTATGCACTCACAGACTCGTACTCACCTTTACAAACTCGTACTCACCTTTACTCTCATACTCACCTTTACACTCTTATAGAGGACTTTCCAATGAGTCATACCGTGCGGCCTATGAGGATTCGGGCCAAAGATCATCGAGTTCACCACCGATCACCGGACTTGAAACGGAGCTTGGGTGGCAAAAAAAGAAGACTGCACTGGAAAGAAACAGTGTTTTTCGAAAGAAGTTCCATTTTGCATACATGTACGAGGGTACTGTAGTTTGAGAATACCAAAGGGCTGCTCGCGATCGGATGTTCCCACACCTGGATCGTCTTTGAGTTGTTATCGTTTTCCCTACGATGGAGAACGACGGAACCAGTGGATGACGGACACACGACTCGAGAACTTCGCTCCTTATGCAAATACTTCGAAGTACACGAATATTGTTCCATCACTTCGTTGGCGAAGAGAAAAGTCATGATCATCCCTGTCACCCCAGTACGTATCGAATTAACTAACTAACTTGTTCAGCTCATTTGTGGCAGCACCAGTAAAGGCGGAAACACGAAGATGATTCCGAACACTATCAACTTACTTAGTTTGTTGGGGTGCAAGGTATAGCTGGAGTTTGATGATTGATAGTGCTGATGCTGATAGTAATGACTAATGTACCCAGCTCTATTATGCACGTGCCTCTACATGACTGGTGGTGCTAGCTATAGTCTAGTACTGGCCCTGGGTGCAACTCCGGCATTATCTCTTCCATGCGAGTGTGTATGCTTCATGTTCTGCACAATGTGTATTTCCTTTGTCATGGATAAAATAATACCGGTACTCTGATCGACCTACTTGCGCAATCTTCTTCTGCTTCCCACTTGGTTGCTGCGCTGTGCAGTTCTTCATCTGCTGCGGCACATACTAGTATACCTCATCTTCTGTCTTTCTGGACAATTAGGTACATGTATTCAGCTTCTTGATCTTCTTGTGGTGAGGATCATCTGGATCTTACTTCTTGTGTAACTCTTGCAAAGGCAGTAATGGAGGACACTCTACCGGTAATCAGCAACTGCTTATGGAGAATGCCAGGTCGAGGGACGACCAGGAAAAAACAATTGCTGTATTGGATGTGCATTCATCAGCGTGTTTTAGGATCAGGACAACTAAGTTCGCCACTACACCAACTTTTTGGCTACATAGGACCAATGATGATGATGGCCGTGTTTGACTTTGTCAGCTTTCGTGCTACCAGCCACCGCATGTCAACATTGTCATACTCATACTGATAAGGAAGAAAAACCCACACACGCATGCACACACACGCACACACACACACATGGATACACTGACAGGCATGCAAAGCAAGAGAGACAGAGAGAGAGTCAGGCAGCGAAAGAGAAGTGAGACTACTTGTAGGTTATGGGCACGGTGCTCCAATTTCTGCCCAGCTGAAGTAAAATCCATGTACACTATTTTCGTGTAGTGTTCATTGACGGTGCCAGCCACTGGTGAGTGACCCAGTGGTGTAGGTGTTGATATTCAGCACACATCACATTTCAGTCTCCAACGTAAATTCAGTCAAAACAACACTGCACTGCAGCAACATGGGAGCATGCTTCTCCCAGGCCCACCATGCAAGTGCAGTGTGCGCCAAAAAACAATTCCAGGTAATTCAGCAGCTACCCAAGGATGGACAGGTTCGGCAAAAACACTCTGCGAGTGCCTGACGTTTGCAAACGAATTTTGTTGACAGTTGTTGTTTCTTCCTTCGATTGGGCAAGACACGATAATGTGCCAACCCAGTCAGCAATGACACACATACATTTGTATCCATCAGGGCTATTGTAAGACTTTAGAGAGTCCTTTGCATATGTGCTGGGGACATTCACTAAATATTTAGAGAGGCCTGGATACCCAACGCAGGGGGATTGGCTGAAAGGTCTTCGTCCATAGGTAAATATGGATCAATGTACTGGGCCCACGGATTCTGTCAATCTTCTCGCGGCAACGCCTCTTCAAGGCTGGAATAAACAGTAGAGTAACTGCGGCTAGTAATCCTCGCGACTTACCGAAACTATTCCCCACATCAAAGAAAAGCAAAAGTGCTTCACCACTGCGACGGCCTGCAACATCATTTTCAACCGTACACCGAACAACACATTTGATTCTCTTTTTGCCACCCAAGCACATTTTACCGTAGGACACGGACTTGTCTTATGGGTGATCTTTGGGTGGACACCGGGAAGGCGCCAAAAAGGTGATGTAATGGAAAGTCCTCTATACATGTACTCACCTTTACACTCTCGTACTCACCTTTGTTCCCTTTTTTAAAGGGAAACTGAACGCCAAAAATAAGTATGGCTTATCCGAAGGAGAATTGGGCACTGATTCCGATGAGCTATGTCTCGAGCCGATCAGAGAAGAGGAACCGTGTCAAATTTCATAAATAACACCTTCCATATTTGGAAAATGGGCTTGATGACGTGCGTACTGCTTAGCTGTCACCATGCTGTGCATGCTCAACAGTGTAATTGAATGGAAGAAAACAATTACTTTGGTGTTTTGCAGCTCTATTTCGTTCCCTGACGGTACCCAAATCTAGATGTAGGAATCTGTTGAGCAGGAGAGTGACACATGTCTTCCCGAAGGCTGTCCAGCCTGCAGTGGTGATGAAGAAGACACGAATAACACCCCAAGATCGATTGTAGCGAATTGAAAAACTCATGGTGAATTTGCTTCCACTCCAAGGCAATGTCGAGGTATGAAGGGTGCTTGTGCTGGCTTCCAAAGTGAAGCGGAGATGAACATGGCTTTGCATAGCTGTTGTTCTACGCCAACTTACCTACTCTTGCTGGTACCGTAGTGGTATATTGCAAATTTCGTGGATGAACAATTTGAGTCACTAGTGGCTAGTGAGCAACACTAACAGGTGAGATTTTTCAATTTGACAAAAATTGTTCTTGTTTGAGAACAGACGGTGGCAGTCATTAGACTCAGTAGGTGTCTCTCTGCGGCTTCTTTCCCTTCATCGATAGGGTTGTGCTTGAAGTCGAAATAAATAGAACATGTGGAACAAAAATCTGATCATGTAATTCGAATTTCAATTTCAAAGTATGTGTACATCAAATCACAAAAATTTCAATATGGTGCTGTCCACTGAAAAAGACTGGGGGCTGGCAGCAATGGAAAGGGTAGAAACGAAACCAGTAAAGTAGAGTATAAGGTAGAGGGAGTTGAAAACGGGAGCATTTCAGTTCGAAGTAGTGTCAATAGACAGCATTGTGTTGCATATGTTGTGAATATTGTGCGAATCTAATAATTGGCAGAGGGTAGTGATTAAGCAGAGTATTGTTACAACACGAGGTACTTTGTGAGCAGATAGCAATCAATATCACGACGTGGTTTAGACAGGAACTCATAAATGTCAAGAAATTGATAATCCAAAATTATTATTATTATCCCCTGAGTAGCATAATTATTATGGTGTTCTCCTGTGTTTACATGCAGAGCCTTGACGTTGCTGGACGAGCGACAATATAAATTACATAAACGTGTAGCTCATAATGTGGGATGACTGCCGTATTGCATTGCCAACGCAAACCCATCCTGTGTCAGTGCAGCCATCCAGCAACGTACTCCCCGGACCAGATGCCGCTGCAGCTGAACACCATGCCGATGGAAAGCCAGGAGTTGATGGCGAAGCATTCTGGTCTGCACAGTACAAGGCAAAGAACAATAATATTATGAATTATAACGCATTGTAATCCTTCCCACACATCTTTGTAAAAACAAACAAACAGTGCCATTATCACAACACTTGATCAAGCATCTTGATGGAGGTATTTTCCATTGTGCTGGCCCAGCATCTGCACCAGGAAGACCATGTACACTTACAAGTATCTTGTGTGTGTGTGTGTGTGTGTGTGTGTGTGTGTGTGTGTTTGTGTATCCGTCTGTGCACACGTGTGTGTGGGGGGGGGGGGGGGCTGGGGGTAGACGCATATGTGTATGGGTAGGAGTGTGTGTGTGTGGGGGGGGGGGGGGGTCACACACATGTGTATGGATGTGCGCGTTGCATGCGTGTGTCTGTGGGATGGGGTGGGGGTGCACGCACATGTGTCCATGTGTGCGCGCAATATAGAATGTGTGTATTGTTTCGTTGAACACAGGGAGTCCTCCTGATTCCATAAACTTTGTGATCATTGTGATTTTATGTGCTTTGAAGTTGAAATTCGCAATACATGTACTGATGCTTGATTAGATTTTATGTTCCACATGTTCTATTTATTTAGTTTTACTTCAAGCACTTGTACTATCAAGCACAACCCTACCAATGAAGGGAAAGAAGCAGCAGAGACACCTACTGAGTCAAATGACTGCCACCGTCAGTTCTCAAACAAAAACAATTTTTATAAAATTGAAAAATCTCACCTGTTAGTGGTGCTCACTAGCCACTAGTGACTCGAATTGTTCGTCCACGAAATTTGCAATATACCACTACGGAACCAGCAAGAGTAGGTAAGTTGGCGTAGAGCAACAGCTATGCAAAGCCATGTTCATCTCCGCTGCACTTTGGAAGGCAGTACAAGCACCCTTCATACCTCGACATTGCCTTGGAGTGGAAGCAAATTCACCATGAGTTTTCCAATTCGCTACAATCGATCTTGGGGTGATATTCGTGTTTTCTTCATCACCACTGCAGGCTGGACAGCCTTCGGGAAGACATGTGTCACTCTCCTGCTCAACAGACTCCTACATCTAGATTTGGGTACCGTCAGGGAACGAAATAGAGCTGCAAAACACCAAAGTAATTGTTTTCTTCCATTCAATTACACTGCCGAGCATGCACAGCATGGTGACAGCTAAGCAGTACGCACGTCATCAAGCCCATTTTCCAAATATGGAAGGTGTTATTTATGAAATTTGACACGGTTCCTCTTCTCTGATCGGCTCGAGACATAGCTCATCGGAATCAGTGCCCAATTCTCCTTCGGATAAGCCATACTTATTTTTGGCGTTCAGTTTCCCTTTAACCTTTTCTTCCGTTGGCCTGGGTAGCTGGATTCGCGCTCTAGTACATTCATTTACATAGCTACCCAGGCCCTTGATAAGCTCTGACTTGGACATTTTCTCGCTCTCTTTCCAACGAATCTTGACTTGAGACTAAGAGTTATTGACCTTCGTCCTCTGTGACTGCTCACGTGTGTGATCCGGTGACCCTTACATTGGCGCCCAACGTGGGGCTCGAACCCACGACCCTGAGATTAAGAGTCTCATGCTCTACCGACTGAGCTGTTTCGTAGTCGTATTATTCGTGAAGCGCACTCGACAGCGGTGATCGGCCATTTCGCCACAAGACGCACGATTGCATTGGTCACGAAAAAGTATTTTTGGATTGGGTTTCGCGCTGAGATTGACGAATTTTGCGCAGGTGTACCGACTGTCAGCGTTTGAAAGCAAAGAATCCGGTTGATCGTGCACCTTTGCAACATTTGGCTTCTTCCAAACCGCTTGAAGTAGTTGCAATGGATCTGATGGGCCCACTGCCAATTTCATCGTCAAAAAATGCATATATTCTCGTGGTTTAAAACTCGGATGTTGAGCCATAAATAAATGTAGAAAAGAAAAGGACATATGGATACGAGTTAAGAGTAACTCTCCATCACTGTAACTGGATACTATATACAGTCAAAAAGTGCAATAACTAGGCACATAACTGACAGAGTACTGAGACATTCGACGTCCTGACACCTAGCTTCAACACATCTCCACATCACTTTCTTACAGTGATGGAGAGTTACTCTTAACTCGTATCCATATGTCCTTTTCTTTTCTACATTCTCGTGGTTGTTGATCATTTTTCAAAATGGACTGAATGCTATCCTTTGCCAGATATTCGTGCATGTACTGTCGCTCAATGTTTTGTAAAAGAGTTTGTGTCTCGCCATGGTTTACCTGAGCTCATTCACACTGACCAGGGTAAGCAGTTCGAATCACTATTGTTTCGCGAGCTATGCCTACGTCTTGACATTGATAAATCACGAACGACTCCGTATCATCCACAGGGCGATGGTGTTGTTGAGAGAGCGAATAGAACGATCCAGAATATTTTAAAGATTTTTGTTGATGAGGCCAATTCGAATTGCTGTCCCTGCGGGAATTTGCGGAAAAAACTCTCGAAAACTTGCGCAAGAAATTGCGGCAGAAAGTAACACAAAATGCGACGAAAAGTGCGGAATGATGCCGAACTTGCCAGGAATCCGCGGAATTATTTGCAAAAAATTGCGGATTTGGGCCAAATCACGAAATTTGTTGCATCGTATATCTACTCGGGAGTCGTACGAAGTGATTTGGCTTTTTTTTAACATTTGGCATTTTTTAACAAATGTGTAAAATTTGCTTTTCTTCTGGCTGTTTCTCTGCTCCGGATGGCTGTATCGAAACATGGGTGGTGGCAAATGAGAGCCAGTTTATCGTAGATCAACATTGACCAGAAAATTTGGTGCATATAATTTAATTCTCCCTGCCACGTCGGTATACCTAGTGGTGGGTGCTTTGCTGTTTTGTGTAAAAATGTATAAAATAAGCCCCCGAATGGACGAGGAGGGCAGTGAATTGCTTCCGCAGGGCCTTTGGACGACGTCAGGCTGTCTTGCCATCACTAAAGACAACAATGAAGAACAGTAGGTCACGGAATACACTCTGAGAGAACGAAAACATGGCTGCGATGCTATTCTACCTATCCAATTCTACCGTGTGACACAGTCACTAGTTACAAAATTAATACAAAAACACGGCTTTGCGGCGGCAGTATACCATTGTATGCTGCCGCAAAGCCGTGTTTTTGTACAGTTCACAGATTGATTTTCATCCACTAGCATTCCTTGAAGTGATATCTATCAACTTCAGAAAATTGGTGACCGAATATCCCAGTTTGTGATACCATTTTACAAATTTGTTAAAAAATGACACACCAATTATTTGAACCCTGAGAATACTATGAAAGTAGGACATGATTCAAGACACTTTCCAAAGTGGGATCATTCCCATTTTTTGAGCCAACAGGCATGAAAGATAGCACTTTCACTTACAACAATTTATTTGGACGTACATGTAGCTTGCCTACAGAAGTGGCTGAAAAAACGTCATTTTACAACCATGTTAAAAAAAGCCAAATCACCTCGTACATGTACTGTGCAAATAACCTACAGGATCATGGAAAGAACTGCATGAAAAGTGCATAAAAATGTGAGATATAGTGCAGAAAACAACAAAAAAAACGCGGGAAATAGCGGATTTTGCTGAAAATCGCTGGTTTGGGCCAAAATCGCGAAATTTGTTGCATCCGTGGAATCGCGATTTCCTGGAGGGTCAGGAATTGGGACGAGCTACTTCCTTCGACGATGTTGGCGTACAATACGAGTGTTCACGCGTCTACAAATTTTACACCGTATTCTTTAATGTTTGGTTGCGAGGCACACATGCCTCTCGATATTTTGTGTCCTCCGCCTGCCGACTCACTTCCTTAAACGCACGAATCTTTTGCGAAAGAGCATGTTTCAAAGCTGCGTGTTTCATACGATTTGGTTCGACAACATCTCGAATCTAGTCAACGTTGTTCTAAAGTCCGTCACAATCGAAAATCTCGCGCTAGCCCATTGAATGTAGGTGACCCGGTTTGGTAACATCGACACCCGCCGCCTCAAGTTTCGCCTAAATTTTTTCAAGTATTGGTCGGGACCATGGGAAATTGTAAAGAAACCGACAGACGTTACGTATGCGATTGAACCTCGATTTGAGAGTCCTATCCGCCATCGACCTTGCACAGTCCATCGAAATCGTCTTCGGAAATGTTTGACGCAAATGGGACCTGCCACACGCACACCACTTGCTGCGTCTACACGAACACCTCTTGCTGCGCCTGCACACACGTACAATACCCGTTCTCGCCTGCCGACTTAATTTCATGTTCTTTACCGATAAGTGTCTTTTCATTCGTAGTTGTTTTTGTTTGGTGTTTTTTGTTGTTTGTTTTGCTTCGTTTGTTCTCGTCCTGGGTGTGGTGCTTCATTCCTCCTCGATGTAGCGAGCATGTCTCTCTCGCCAGAAGAACAGCTGGCCGCTGCCCTCCTGATCCCCCTAACGCCTTGCTCGCCGCCCTCGTCGTCTCCTCCTCCGCCCCAATCACCGCTGCCCCATCCCAACTGTGCGATGTTGGAGCCGTGGGACATTTCCCCATGGGGGTCGCCGCCGCGATTCACCGACTTGGTGCGACAAGCGCCATCGCCGCCGTCACCTCGGACGCCCGTGCTTCTGCCCGCACCACCGGCGCCCGGGATTGCCAGGCCGTCGCGCCTGGACGCCGCGCGTCGGCAGCTCGCCTTGGCGCCACGCCCTCCCTCAGCGGAGGAACTGATCACGGCCATCCGACATCGACTTACCATACGACCAGATCAACCACCGCGACGACGCAATACCAACAACCTCCGACACCTACGACCACGACCACGGCAACGCCCGCAACCACGACCGATACGCCCGACTCGACACCGCTACTACGATGCCGACGTTCTGCCACCGCACTGACTTGCCATGCCGACCATGCCCCGCCACGCGCCTATCCGCCACTGGACTGGCCCTCCACCCAATCGTCGTCCTCGTCACGTGTTTTCTCGTCGTGGTCCGGTCTATGACTACTCCACCCGTTGGTTTGTCTGGTCATGGCCTTGTCTACAGCAGCGGTGGAGACAGCAGAGTTACGAATTCTGCTTCAAAGACTCCGTGTCTGCCTGTACAGCCTACAAATTACAATGACATCAAGTTGTGGGCTGGACTTGTAGTGCTGAGTTCCACCCTACTCAGGAATCGACCAACCTCCATCGGGGTTTTCATCGTGTGGTTTCTCCCCCTACCCCCCCCCCCCCCTCGCCCCTGCCTTCTAACTATTTCTACATCTTTCACTCCCTTCTTTGCATGATTGTTCCATTGTTGTCCTCATCACTTAGTGCCCGAGATAACACATCGTATACTACCCATGATATTTGGCACAATTGCCCGCTTTGAAAGAGTCAGCGACGAATGAGAATCATGGCTCATTGGTGAATAGTCTGAAAAAAGGCTGAAGAAAAAATTGACTGTCACCACCAGGAATCGAACCAGGGACCTTTGCTCGATGCTCTAACCACTGAGCTATGGTGTACAATGTAGCTGTCCTCCCAGCAGAGACCGTTCAACATTTTCTTCAGACTTCTAACTCACGTTTGACTTGCGACGTAAAATGACAGTGACAGTCTGGTCAACTGGTGGTGACAGTCGATTTTTTCTTCAGACTTTTCCCGTTTGTCTCTTTCCCTCAAACCAGTTAATATTACAATACAATACGCTTCCTGTGAATCCACACAGGCGGGTGGGACACAGCCCTCACTGTAACCATCAAGACTCGGTGACTATACCGCAGTTTGGTACCACGTGTCCTTTGCATATCCTGGACCCCGAGATGTTTTAGCAGGACCTACAGGTAGGCATTGGCGGATACTGATGCTCGAAAAGGTGGTAGATTCTGCCCGAAAAGCAGTGAAATTGGCAGAACCACACAAACCTTATGGCGGGCAATTCCTCGAATTCTGCTCCATTTCTTTATCCACATACCAAACATGCATGAAACTTACCAGAAAAGTACCGAATTCTGCCAATTTTTCTGCCGGCATTATCCGCATATGCCTACCTGTACAGTACTTTTATTTTTTCAAAGGTGGTCAGACCTGTACTTTTTTTTTCATCGTACACAGTACAGTTGGCACCTATGACATCAGGGGATGGCCCACGCCTGGTAAAAAATAAATAAATAAAAACAAAAACAATGAGGAGCATTAAAGACAGTCGGTACAGTGCGCACATGTTCACCGGTTTGAGTGCTACGCACATGCCACAGTTCAGAAATGCAAATTGCACTCAGCAGCCACCAGTTCGGTCGATGATGGTTGAGCTACTGCAACTCTGCTCCGGGACCGGTGTCCTCGGAGGGCCATAATGGCCGAGCGAAGAAGGGCGAACCCCAACCTGCATCTGATCCATGCCATTGTGATGGAGTAAGGCTCATTCTTCTTGTCGCTGATGATCAGTCCGAGCCGCTTGTAAAGAGCAGTTGCCGCCTTGCCTTGGCCTCCGGTGGCACTGAATACGAGGGGAACGAAGGTGGCATGCTCCACCTCACGAACACGCTCCTCATGACGCTTCTCACGCTCATGCTTTGCGTATGCGGCGGGGATGGAGTGGACCGAGTTCGAACGAGCATGAGGGTTGAACACCCGAATATCAAAGAAAGCTCGCTCAAACCGGCCACCCCATACCCCGCTGGCAGCAACATCCAGCCTGGCACCATCCTCACGGATATCCGTCCGGTGATGAAAATTCTCACCAGATAACGGCTGAAGGCGTGGCTCAATGCTGATATCATGAGCTGCTGATGTGAGCATGGTAGCGGTCAAGTCCCGCAGCTCGTTGTGCCGCAGATACGGATAGCCACCTACTGGGCAAGACAAGGCGTGCGGGACAGTGAAGGCAGCTCCACAGGCACAGCTCTGGGGGAGATGGGGCGGAGTCCACCCGTAGCGGAGGCAGACAGCATCTCGAAACGCGCCCTTGTGTAGCGAGAACCCATGCTGCTTGAGTGGTCGACAGGTGAGCCAGTTCGACGCACCCTTTTCGGCCGCAAGATCCATGGACCTCTGCAGGTCTCCATCCACGCCATCGTACACCTCCTTGGCATGACGCTGCTCCTTCTTTCTGGCGTCTGCCCTGGCTTTAGCTTTGGCTGCCCTGGTGTTGTCCGCCTCCTCCTGTGGCGGTGTATCCTGGCACTACAGCCTGTACGGGCGCACTGTCCGCAAGCCGCAGTTGCCGCCGCAAGCTACAGCCTACATGTACAGTAGGTATCGGTTATAGCGTGGGTGTTTGAAAAACGACATTTGATTCTTATTGCCGATATTTCTTACAGACGATAAATCACGTGTGACATATCATAATACACGTGTGACATAATCATATGCGCATGCGGACACGTACACATGATACACACGGATCAGACTCGCGGTCGACCGGTCGTGCTGGCGACTAGACTGCGGAGCAGCAGATACGAGAGAAGTCGGAAGAAAGAGTCCGACTGGACAGAAAAAGTGATTCTCCAGTGCTCCCTTGGATATAACTCTCTTTTTGTGTTGAATATTATTGTATTGAGTATGCACAGAGCACAGATGGTATTACTACAGGCGATACACTTTGCACTAATCTGGCATATTTTGCTGCATAAAATCCATTCTTAGGGCCGATATATTCTACTATGCGATAATACTGCTTGTAAGAATAAATATACACATAAAATATGTGTTATGATTATGAAAAAATGAGTGTTCATTCTTGTTATAGGCCATTCACACGACGTGCAAACATTTGCACGAGTGTGATCAAGATAACACTGGCAAACCGTGATCCAGTTCACACGGTGCTGGGCAAACTTTGCAACCGTTAATGTATCCATAGTGACCTCCTGAAAATGCCGGGAAACGTTCAATTTTGAATTTTCCCTTGTTCATGCACTGCATTTGCAGTACGCACTTTCAACAACCGACACTTTTCCTGGCGTGCAAAGATGATCGCGAGCAAAAGGGCCTCGGCCAAGATAAAAAATCAGTTGCTCCCGTGTGTCCAAGTTTATCGTATCCGAGTAAATATCCTTGGAAACAGTACGATAAAAGTAAGTTTGCCCGTCGTGTGAATGGCCTATTAGGCAGTATATTCTTGTATACGACCACACTATAACCGATACGCACTGTACAATGTAGGTGCCGCTATTGTCCAACAATGTTCTCTGTCTCAGTACTCCTTGTCAGGTTTGTGCCCTGTTGTCGCACTTGCTGACTGTACATGTACATACATGATACAATCCAAAACTGGTAAACCAGTATTAGATAAAACTTGTTGTAGTTCACGCAATTGTTTTAACACAGTGTCCTCCTCCTTGTTTCATGCTGTCAATCTAACAATTGCATGTACTTGCAAGTACATACATGTACATTATCTGGTTACATAATCAGTCATTGGTGGAAAGTTGGTCATAACTTTTAACATTTTTTTTCATTTTGAAAGTCGGATGTTGAGCCAATAATAAATGTAGAAAGAAAAAGGAAATAAAGATACGAGTTGAGAGTAACTCTCCATCACTGTAACCAGATACTATATACAGTCAGAAAGTGCAACAACTAGGCACAAAACTGACAGAGTACTGAGACATTCGACGTCCTGACACCTAGCTTCAACACATCTCCGTAGCGCTAACCGACAGCCTTCCAACTTGGAAGGTTCAAGGTTATGGAAAGAGAGGGGAAGGCAAGCGCAACGGAAATGAGCACAAGCTACAGTCCAAACGGAACAAAGAATGTCGATTGTCGGCTGTCGGTTAGCGCTACGGAGATGTGTTGAAGCTAGGTGTCAGGACGTCGAATGTCTCAGTACTCTGTCAGTTTTGTGCCTAGTTGTTGCACTTTCTGACTGTATAATAGTATCTGGTTACAGTGATGGAGAGTTACTCTCAACTCGTATCTATATTTCCTATTCCTTTCTATGATTTTTTCATTCTTTTATTTATCCAATATTACATTGGCTCAACATCCGAGTTCAAATCTTCTGTGGCTTTTTATCTGTTGAAAACTTGAAATTCTGAGAGTATTCAGCAGATGCCGAGGGTGTTGAAAAGGAAAAAAAGTCTGAAGAAAACCTTGACTGTCACCACCGGGCACCAGCTAGGACGGGAACCAAGGACCTTCGCTCTGGCGAGGCCAGCGATGCTCTTAGTCTTACCATAAACGACCCCCCTCCCCACACACACATGCATGTACAACACACACACACACAACACGTCAACTAATACCGTCAATCGTACAACAAAACAACTACATGACTTGTACATGTATTTAATTTTGTTTGCAAAGGCATCGTTCTAACCATTGTGGAAAATACGTACACGTTTTTTATTTTATTTTACGCGTACATAATTTGCACGCCGTCTCGCTTGACTCATTCTATAGCTGTACTTTGTGGTGAGCACTGTCGAACTGAAATAGCAAAAACAAAGGTCACAAAGTGGGCAACTTGACCGAATCAATCGGACGCGCAAACCTCTCCAGTCTTCAGGTCTCCCCAGCCTCCCACGGGCCGGCCCTGAACCAGATTAGATAGCCAGCCGTGCATCACGTCACGGTCCCACTCCCATGTCCCCAGATCCAAGGTCCCCTTTCCCCGGAGTCGCTAGGCCCAGGCCAGATTAATTTAATTTGCAAGTTGGCAATATTATTACTTCCATCATTTAATATTATTAGTATAGCACTGTACCGGTAATGATCGCAACATGAAGCTTTCATTTTTATGACACGTGATTGTACAAATCTATGGCTGGTCAACAACCTTCTTAGCTCACAAGTGAGGAGTCACTCTTATTGTATTTCGATTCCAGTCCCCGTGTCGCTAAAGCTGGCCTCTTCTCGTTGTTTGGAGGCGTAATGATACGGATAGAAGTAAGCCGAGTCGTGCTGAGAGCAAGGACAGGAAAGAAGGTGCTAGGTGAAGTGTAATTGACTTGAAACACTCAACTTGAGACAGCATGGACAGCGGTTGCCTAAACAATCCGCCTTGGCAAGTGGCCACTTGATGCGCCAAGAGGGCTTTTGTTTCCCCGGATTAGCGCCCTGCGCCATGCACATGTAACCGTGTTAAGTCCTCCAGGAAAGCCTTCTTAAAACGTGTCTTGGCGAAGTAATGGCACGATCCTAACTTTGTCCTGGGAAATTTCAGGTCCACCTGGCGCCAGCTAACGCTGGGCAACTAAACTACATGATTGTAATGTTGTTACTTCTACTTCTAGCCACCACCCCTGCCATTGCCACACCATGCATGCATGTGATCCTAACGTGGTCGGTATGTGGCTGTTGGACACAACCGACTGAAGAAATGCATGTCACAAGCAGACTGTCATCAGTGATCCAACTGAACTGTGACGACATCCGAACAATGTTTTCAGGCAGGGCGATATGCAATGACGGCGTCATAATCATTGGTATGCTGGCAACCTCCTTTCATGTAAACACGCACCTCAAGTTACCATAACTACGTACTTCGAAGTATAATGTACACGTGGGGTGAAGGTAATACTAATAAAAGTCGAGGAATTGGGGGGGGGGGGGGAGGAGGGATCTTTACCATTGGCGTTGGCATTGCCTTCGTTCATGATGAGAGAAGGGAGGTGCACGTACATGTACATGTATTTTCCACGTCTGCGATAGTAATGGTGCATGTATAGTTACATGAATACTACACTATAATTATAGCAGCTCGTTTTATGGCCCAGTTGAACATGTACATGTACATTTGGGTGTTGTTGTTTTTTTACGATGGGGACCATGTCCCAAACATAGCGAACCGCGGACGGTGGTCAGAGATTGCATTTACATGTACACGACTGTACAGATCCGCAGCAACCTGGTCTAGCAGCGGCTGATCCAGCATAGAGATGATCTTCATTCTTCAGACTTCAGCAGATGTATTTTAGAAAATTGATGTTGTCAGTGTCAACCCCTGTACTAGCCTAGACTAGAGGTGCGCAACAACACTACTTGGTAAAGTATGATGCGACGACAGCACCTTTTTTTTTAGCAAAAAGGAGAACAACATCTTTGATAAGTCTGACAAAGTGTGACTGAGCATCCGTGCTCTGGTTGTCGGGCAAACTCAAATGGACCATTGGAGTTGTATCAAGAGCTAGTGCAACGGAGGACAGTGTGTGTGTGTGTGTGTGTGTGTGTATGTGTGTGTGTGTGTATGTGTGTGTGTGTGTGTGTGTGTGTGGTGTGTGTGTGTGTGTGTGTGTGTGTGGTGTGTGTGTGTGTGTGTGTGTGTGTGTGTGTGTGTGTGTGTGTGTGTGTGTGTGTGTGTGTTGGTCACTCGCATGCCTTTCTTCGGATTATTCAATCATCATAGATTCGTAGTCATAATAATTATTATGCTACAGAGTACAGTGGGGTCGCCAGGGAGTGCTAAGAAACCTTAATTTTAGTACTCCTTGGTAGTAGTAGTAATAGTCGTAGTAGAATTTATTATTTTTTGATAGGGAAGGCTAGGCTACAGATGTTGCCGTCTTGTTACAGGTGGCCCAAGAGGAGGGGGTGGGGGAAGCGTCACTGAGCCAGGGCAATGTAGTGTGTATGTGGAGTGTGGGGCATGACAGTGCATGGCTCTTGTCAGGGGCGAGGGGTGAAAGTCCGTGACTATAGTAAAACATGTTTGATAGTACTGTGGTGCCTATTGCGGTACTGCTTGAGTAGGTACACTGGGACATGTACAGTACATGAAATGGTCGCCAACTGAACGACACAACTCTAATGGCCCATTTCAAGGCATTTGAGTTTGCCCGACAACCAGGCCAGGGCACGGGTGCTCAGTCACACAGTCACTGCAGTGACTGTGTGACTGAGCATCCGTCCTGTGACACACACAACTAACTAATGAAGTCGTACTGAATGCCAGCTCACTAACATTGCCAGCATTATCAGTAAGCCAGATCTCGACGTGTGGATGAGGGTTACCGATGGATGCACCTGAGCAAGACCCTCCACACGCGCACATACATATACATGTACACGCACCAACAGACACAAAGACACACAGATACTTGTACACATACACAAACACACCACGCACGCGCGCGCGCACGCACACACACACACAGCAACAACAACAACAAAAATAGAACAGACTGAAGCCTGCGCGCTTCTATTCGGATCTGACAGTTGCACACCTCGTTGGGTCACAGTGCAACGTGTTACCTAAAATATGTTGTGACGGCATTGTAGCGACTTGCGAAATTCAGGTATCTCACAACGTTCTCTCGCCTATCTTAGCTACGAATGGAGTGAACAATTACATTGTGACAAGTTCAACACTGATTCCTTTTCACAAGACAGCCACCGGACTGACTGCTCGTTCCTTCTTGTGGGAACCACAATGTACATGTACATGATTGTACTGTACTGTACGTGGAGTGCCTAATGGCAATGGAGTCACGGCATGGCTGAATGTCTTCCTGCAATGCCAATGCTGTCATCATGGTCACGCCATGCCCAGCCACAATCATGCTCCAGTATATTCAAGTAACACTACTTTTGAAGTACATAGCAGCAGCAACATGAAAACGTTGGCAACTAACTAAAGAAGCCATCACGACAGCTACATGTACAGTAGAGAGGGATGTGCATGGCGGAAATAGCATTAGGCATGTACATGTACACGTCACCACTCCAGTTATCACATTTCCTGAAATATCCAAACACACACTCACAGTGACACACTGGCACATTGTACATGACAAAATGTGAGTGTGTACGTCTGTTCAGGATGCTCATCGCCTACTAGTAAATCTGTCATGTTCTCAGTTGACACGTCGACACGTTCCACTGGTGCTCTGTCATTCGGTCGTAGCTCATCAGAGCTTGACAGAAGCAGTATTACTACATAGGCACCTCCTGGTCAGTATGTGTGTACGTGTGTGTGTGTGTGTGTGTTTGTGTGTGTGTGTGTGTGTGTGTGTGTGTGTGTGTGTGTGTGTGAGAGAGAGATAGATAGATAGATAGAAAAGAGAGAGAGAGAGAGAGAGAGAGAGAGAGAGAGAGAGAGAGAGAGAGAGAGAGAGAGAGAGAGAGAGAGAGAGAGAGAGAGAGAGAGAGAGAGAGAGAGAGAGAGAGAGAGAGAGAGAGAGAGAGAGAGAGAGAGAGAGAGAGAGAGAGAGAGAGAGAGAGAGAGGAGAGAGAGAGAGAGAGAGAGAGAGAGAGAAAGAGAGAGAGGAAGAGTGAATACGTGTGCAAGTACCGTTTGATTATTTATCTCACTCTGCGGTACATGTACATTGTATGATCGCAGCATGGCCATCTGTTCCATCGGCGACTGCGAAGGGCGGCGAATTTTCCTCATACAACACCGGTCAGGCATGTCGAAAACAAAGTATTCGATGTGCCTAATTGACTTTGCAGGTGTATAGGGGGTTTGGGCATGCCGATTGTGTGTTCTCACTATTATCCACGTCTTCGCCTTCAACCACATGCGCCATAGTACGTCTCTCGAACATTCGGCCACGTCGTGTTGTCGGCCATACGAAAGCAGTGAGCTTCAGGCTTGGAATCCTTTCCCAAGAGCTAAAAGGGGTCGTACACACATCACAGTGTGCATGATTGGACAGTCATGTAAATCGAATACATGTACAGCTGTACATGTATGTCATTAAGGACAACGGTGTTGCAAATGTGGAGAAGTCATGATGCAGCATGGATGCCATACATGTAACTGGGTGTGATCTTGGTGACGGTGTGCGCGCGGGGTGCCTATGCAAAGTGTTCTAATGGATGATACTATCATTGATGCTGCGTCGGAAGTCCACGTATATGTACATGTACATGTAAGTGGATTATGAGAAAGTGCCACATGGTATGGAGGACTGTGGCGACCTAGCTGTGGATGAGATAATATCAGGGCTCACAGCCGGTATGCCAAAACCTCGATTACGTGGGAGGACATATTGGATCTGATCACCATAGAAACGGGCACGCGTGACTGCTAAGCGCAGGCGTAGCACTCACAGACTCAGTCGCAAGGAGATTTTGACTTGCTTGGGCTGAGTTGCTGTGACAAGAACTGAGCCGTGGATGGTGAAGGAGACGGAGACAGTTCTCCATTTGTTTCGGTTGTTATTGCTTCCTTCCGAGTGGACTATTTCGCGAGCATTGTTGGCCTCATCGGCCGAATTCTTCCTTCAGACTGTCCACAAACGGAGTCCTGCGAGGAGTAGCCCCGAGCAGATTCCTGCATTCGTTGAACACGAAAGAGTTCAACATCTACTGCCCGGCAGCTACGCCGCTAATGCAGAGGCGCGGGTGACGGAATCGGGAGAGGGAGAGGACATGCACTCCTTGATGTTGAAGGCATGGAGCAATGACTCACGTAGTGTTCTAGTTTTAGTTTCTCCGCCGTGAAGTCCTGTTGTGTCCAATGTAATAATAATACGCCTGGTCCGCTGCGAAGAGCCGCGGAACGCAGTAGTGACGATGTGGAGTTGTGAATTATTTGATCCGCCACTCCGTTTCGTTGCAAGAGAACACGTCCAGTGGCTTCGCCGTTGTGCTGGCCATGTATTTCTTCAGTCGGCCATAACTCCTGAAGGACACAGCGATGAAGCGCCAGGCGAGTAGCAAAACATTTCGAAAATTTGCCTTGCTGTAGTGTTGTTTCCGCATTCACAACCGGTCCAGCGCGCGCGGTTCTTCCTCGCACCTGTATACTGCAGATAGCGTCGCCTTCGAAATGTTCGTTTGTACCCGTCTCTTGCCCGATTTTGATGGCCAATAGCTTAAAATTTTCAGTAGGAAAATTAGAAGAATTTGTCCGAGAGACTTTTCAATTTTAGGACAATAATTCATGTCAGAATTACGCCTACACCAACTGATACTTTGGCCCCGTATGTACGCCAAACCGTATCGATTAAAACAAAAAACTCTCGGACAAATCCTTACAATGGGTATTGAGAGTATGTTCCTAGAGTTTGAAAGGCCTAGGAGAAAGCATCAGTACAAATGAACATTTTGAATGCACCCCACTTTCAAGCTTCGTGAGATATTTGCCCGATCGCATGTACACGATTCTGGCATACTGCCTGGCTCGCGTGACAGCTCGCGTGACAGCGGCCTGTCCAAAATGGCGCCCACGCTTTTGTACGCGGCTGTGAGCCCTGAGATTGATGACCACCATTCCAGGTAGCAACGCGCGCATAGACTATCACTGTCATGTCGCATGAACTAGTTTGCTCGTGGTCACGTGGAGGATCCGTCATGTACAATGCCATGTTCATCTGCTGCATGATGAATTCCTAATGCTCTTAGAATAGTTCTCGTCCGTCGCTTATTTCCTTTTAAAAGAACACAGAATCATGGCCTGATAAGGGTATTAGGGAATCACGTGATAAGGGTGCTAATGAATTATGATGCATTCCATAGCCCTGTAGCCCTGTAGCCCTGTACTGGTCTGTAGCCCTGTAGCCCTGTAGCCCTGTACTGTAGCCCTGTAGCCCTGTACTGTAGCCCTGTAGCCCTGTACTGTAGCCCTGTAGCCCTGTACTGTAGCCCTGTAGCCCTGTACTGTAGCCCTGTACTGTAGCCCTGTACTGTAGCCCTGTAGTGTGTCCAGTACAGTGCCAGTGGTCCCTTTATACATGTAATCCGGCGCCAGTTGTGCTACGGAAATTCTGCTGGATTAGGGAGGGTGCTGGATTAGGGAGGGTGCTGGATTAGGGAGGGTGCTGGATTAGGGAGGGTGCTGGATTAGGGAGGGTGCTGGATAAGGGAGGGTGCTGGATTAGGGAGGGTGCTGGATTAGGGAGGGTGCCGGATTAGGGAGGGTGCTGGATTAGGGAGGGTGCTGGATTAGGGAGGGTGCTGGATATACAAATCTGATTTACTGCTGCAATGTGCATGAAAAGGACATTCTTGGTACATGTAACTCTGCTGGTTTATAGAGGGTGCTGGATTAAAGAGGGACGACTGTATTTGCTTTGTATGACGACAGTCAAATACATGTGCATGACGCAAGCATATTGCATGAGTCCCATGGCCGACTCGCCTCCTAGTCAACAAAATAAATTGTGTTCGATCTTCGTCATTTTATTCTACAGAGCCAGGTCCCATCCATATCCGCGTGCAAGCACAGCAGAATATCAACGTAACCCGGTTGGCCGGGGTGGTCATGTGCATGTACGCACCCTACTGTGTGAGGTACCCCACCTCCACCATCACTCACCAACACCAACACCAACACCACCGCCACACCCACACACCAGCTCCACCATCACTCACCAACACCACCCCCCCCCCCTCCCACACACACACACACACCAGCTCCACCATCACTCACCATCACTCACCAACACCACCGCCACACACTAGCTCCACCATCACTCACCAACACCAACACCACCGCCACACACGTACACACACACCAGCTCCACCATCACTCACCAACACCATCACTCACCAACACCACCGCCACCCCCACCCCCAGCTCCACAATAGTAATGCTGTCGCCATCTCTTTTCGGCAGACACTGTCGTGCACTGGTGTGATACATGTATGATTGTACAAGTACGGGAACGTGTCTCACGTGATGTACTAAGTCTTGTACTGTATAATTATTATCGTCGTGTTGGACACTGTACTGTGGTCCACGTCAACGGTCCACGTCAAGGAACAAACACGAGATGTTCTTGTGGCAAGCAGACTGTTATGGCTTGCACAATAGCTCGGTGCGGCAGGGGGTTCACGAATCGATATGATCAAAACCACATCCTCTACTGCTCACAGCAGGTATCATGGCATGAAAGGCCACGATGAAAAGAAGCCAAAGTAGCACATACTTCGAGAGAGAGAGAGAGAGAGAACATGGAGCGAGAAGAGCTTGCACCGGTACTAGTGCATTGGAATTCATTGAATCCTCTACGGCTCTAGTGTATTCTTGCATTTGCATCTTCATCAAATTTTCGTCAAGAAGACAATCGTGGCTTGAATACAGAGGTAGAGTTGGGGGTCTTTGTGGTCCACTGGCAATGGCTCCTGATTAGTGCCGTGTTAGACTGCTCAACCCCCGGCCCCGGGGCACTGCTTTCAACAGTGGAAGTCAACTACTCGGAATAACGTTACAAAGGACCTTTGTACCTTAGGTAGATTAGGCAGTTGCTGCTAGTGGGTTATGCGCAGCCACATACAGATACACACAGGTACATGGCTACACGCTGCGAGATGTTTCCACATTCCCATAGTACAGAGTACATGCACATCATTTTTCCGGAGGAATGGTATGCAAAGAGGCCGGAGATGATGCATGCTGCCTGTATACCTTGAAGTACTTGTGTACGCGAGGAATTTAACCCACGCTATTATAGTTATGATCTTATGGCGCCTTTCGACGAGCCGATCTCGATGATGCCCGATCCTGACTTTGTCACTTCGTCAAGCCGGCTCTCTGACGTTGATGAAAATTGGCTTGGTCACCGCTCTCTGCTTTAAGTACGTCATGTGACTAAAGCAAGAGAGTCTTTGTCGATTTGAACTCCACATGTGAACTGCGGTCTCCTAGATTAGAACACTGGGTAGCTGCTACGATCCCGGTTTGTATCTACGTGCATTCGAGCATTGCTGCCAAGGAAGACAATGCAGCCCATGCTGATCGTCTGGCATCCCATAATGCAATGTACAGGATGTAATTAGCTAGCACGTCAGCTGCATCGCCAGCTGTAATGCGTCGTTAGTTGGTCGCCACGATTAGCTGCTAGTTACCTACATGTACATGTACATGTACGTACACTGACTCCCTGTCTGACAATGTTACCAATCGTCGGTCGTGCCACGGTTGTAGGTAGCAGATTGACGAGGACAGTTACTCTTGTACTTGTAAGAGCAAAGGGACGTTTCAAAAGACTTTAAGTGCCACCAGAATGGCATGCATGCACAGTATGAGTGCATACGAGGCCAACGCTCGGCCTTATCTCATGACACCGACCATTTCTTTGTGGCGTCTCTCAAGTGAAGTGACGGTTATCGTTTCAGTGAGGTGGCGGTCATTGTACACGATTGTACATTGTATATCTTGCCATCATTGCCCCCCCCCCCCTTCCCTCTACCTCCATCATGCACGTACATGTACATGAACACCTTGGCTAACACGTGAGAATATCACCTGTAATAAGACTAGTATTGAACAGAACAGACATGCACATATACAATGATGATGTACACGACTATTATGGTTATCTGATTGCAATGGGCCCGAGTATAATACACTCTGTGACCATGCTCGCTGATGCAGTACACGCATGTAGCTGCCAGTCTTTCCTCCCCCTTGCTTTACCGTTTCCCGAATATGTACAACGTGCATGTACATGTATGTATGCAATTATTTCCCTGAGTAGGAGATCCCTCGACAGGCCTAGAGCCTTTGGGTAATCCAGGTCCTAAAAATTCAATAAATACGATGGAAATACAGAAGCCCGACGGGAAAGACTACAACGTGTGCCGCGGCACCTATACTATAGTGTACCTGGACATGTATAGTGTACATGCCTGGACATGTAAGACGACATTGTATGTGTATCTACTAGTACACTGCATTGCGCTTGCGTCTGCCCTTCACATGCAGTTCAACTAACGAAATAAATACAATGTACATGTGCGTGCTAATGTTCCTACCATTCTGATTGAACCAGAGAGCACATAAATGAAGTTATAGCCCCTTCTAAAATGCCACTATGGTCTATGGGGCTAAACTGGTGAAAACCTAAGGCTAATGGGCATACCTGTAATTGTACAGCTGCTCCGTGCACAGTCACACGCTATTCCTAACCCCGGCGCATTCATGCAGCTCTTGCCTTGTGAGTTGTGGTGAGACCTGTGTCAACTTGTAGTTGATCAACACGTCTAACATTGCAACAACTAACATGGAAACTTCAGCATATTCAGACATACATAATTATACACGATGTAGACAGGAATACTCGTGCAGACATTACATATTGCTAGTGTAGTTTTTAGTCGAACTGCAAATGCAATGAAGATTCTGTACATTGTACAATTTACAAGTGCTGAAGTAGCAGCAACACAAGTTACACAAACCTACATTGTACATGTACATGACACATCTGTGAAAAAAGACTGTATTCTGCGTCCGTGCCTTGAATCCAAACAAAAAGAATAATTATAGACCACCACTACTACACTACAGGCACTACGAGTACGAGAAGCTGTCACCATGCATGTAGAAGCCAACAATGGCGTCTTCTGGGGTTCATGATTAGAATGTGTTACTACGGTACACTCTACAACGGTTACGTGTCAGTCGGTAGTGAGACATGAGAGTGAAAGAGCACGATTGTACACAGTCACTGAAAACACACCTCCCAGACGCAGTCCTTACCCGTTACCTGGTTACCAAGTGACTTGACTAACATTGTGGTTACACTGACACGCACAGTCTGCTTGACAGGTCAGTCACACTGCACACGTGCACAATCGTAACACATTTTCTGTCTGGACTGCGTGGGCGAGTGACACTCACGTGACTGCCGTGACGGCGGCCCTGAATGTAATGCCTGAGGCTGTGGTAGGCATCCTGGAGAGAGAGAGAGAGAGTTTGTGTGTGTGTGTGTGTGTGTGTGTGTGTGTGTGTGCGTGCGTGTGTGTGCGTGTATGCGTGGTGTGTGTGGTGTATATGTGTATGCGTGTGTTCTCGCCGGTTCTGTTTGCTCCACCATCTCCGGCGTCATCAGGCTGCGCGCTCCAACTTCCTCTCTCTGTGAGTCTCTGATGCCCCTCCGGGGCCCACGTGACTCCTGTGGCAGTGGCTCTACAGGACAGGACAGGACAGGACAGGACAGGTGTGTGTGTGTGTGTGTGTGTGTGTGTGTGTGTGTGTGTGTGTGTGTGTGAGGGGGGGGTATGTACTACAATGTACAAGTAACAATGTAGCACTTAATTTCTATGATTCCAGCGTACACGCATCCACAATCGGCCATGAGGTGGGTGCCTGGCAAAGGCTGGCATTGGAACTGAATGACTGTAAGAGTGAGTGGAAGAAAGACGGCCATCTTGAATTCTTGGGTTCTTCTGGTAACATCTGTGGGATATCTTCACCCAGCGTAGACTACTGAGCCCAGGCTAGCCTAAACCAGGAAGGCTTTTCCTCTTCTAACTTTGAGAAGGGTATTAGCTGTCTTGATACAAGTGATAGCGTATTCCATGTACGCACCGCCATTCGCCAGTGATAGAGTATTCCCGTACCGGTACCGCCATTCGTCAGTCGACCGTGAGGAGAGGAAGACTAGCAGTAGATCTACTCATGATTATGACTGATGACTTGTCCACAGCACAGGTATGACCATGTCAGAATAGCTGATGACCGCGCCGGGGGCTCTGCAAGGTGCAAGCTCGTCACCAAGCGCCTAATAATTATGTCCAAGACTTTCAGTCAGAAGATCCAGCACTGGCACTGAGCCACTGGCACTGGAGTAGTTGTGTTGCTCTGAGGTGGCGAGGAATTCAGGCCTGCCAAACGCGTTGATGTAGCGTAACGCCAACAGAGTGGCCAGCGGTGTTGCTCCGATAAGCTTCGTCCTGTCAGTAGCATTGGACAAGGCAACTGCTTGCCAACCTACAACAATAATAATCACTATGTAGTAGTTGTGTATCACACCATCCAAATCAAGACGAGAACTTAGCTAGCAAGCATTGCTGATGAAAACGAGTTCGATAATTGCAGAGTCATCGGGAAAGAGCAGATCCGCTCTACGCCCAACACCCCCCTCCTAATAGCATTTCTGTGATTGGTAAAAAAAGAAGAAAAGAAGTTGATGAAAATGTCAACGGGTGTCGGGTTAGCAATTACGGACTGATGCTTGTGGTGTCAGTAAGAAAATTAATAGTGCAGTGTACATGCGAAGAGTAGGATTTCCTCGTGAAGGATAAAAGCCGCGACGACAGGACTACCGACGGCCAGACGTGACGGTGCAGTAGGCTGGTCTACCTGTAGAACGGGGAAGGGAATCATTCAATGTATTGTAGATCTACATGCATGCTGTGTCGCAGCTTCCGCGCCCGAGACACGGACGACGTCCGTGTCAAGATACACGCTGCCTGCTTGTACGAACATGGTGTGTGAGCGGGAAACGAGAAACAATCGCACTTGTAACGCCATGTCACGTGAAATCATAAAGCGATATTGAAGTGGACGTGCTGCTGCATTAAGTCAGCAAATGGCTGCTGCAGAGCTGGCAGTCAGCAGCCGGCCAACTCGAGGGAATCTGCTTAGTTAGACGTGACAACCGGTCGAGCTGTTGTCAGATCTGTCCAATTGCCGTGCATTACAGCAGTACCTTCTGGCTAGCTAGATTGGTCGTCAGCTAGATTGGTCGTCAGCTAGGTGGTCGTCAATGGGAGAAACAAAAAGGGTCAGGACCTTCTTAGACATCTAGAAGACGTACATGTACCTGCATATCTGCCTGCACTAAGCAATACACATTAATGATGGATACGCAGGGCAACATGCCCCCCACAGCACCAGTATAGGCAGTACCGCCACGCACTTACACGGGCATCGGATTAGCTAGCTCGCATTGCCGTAGTCCTGGCCAGCGACGTCCGCAGACCAGATCATGATGTGCAATCGCCGATACAGCCACGATGAAGGTGGTGATGTCTGATGATGATGACGACGTCACGACGACAGGCCTCCGTGCAGTATAGTAGTCAATGCTGCTTGTACCAGCTTTGCTAATGCTAGTAATAGTATTTAGTTAGTTATCTCGCACACTGCCATAGGCAACAGTCTCCTTCTTTGCCCGTACTACTACTGGTGCCACCGTGTGTCGCGCAGCGGGACCTCCCGTCCTGCAGCGCATGCAGCGCGCGACAATCAAGTAAGTTGAAGGACACGAATATTTCTGCCAGTTAAGAGAATTGCAATGAAATAGGATGTCATCTGTTGCAGCACTGTCACACACACGTTTCTTCTGTTAGCCACTCGTAGCCCTACTTTCTCTCTTCACTGGCATACAGTCAAGGCGACATCCATACTCTAGTGCTAATGTGATGCTAGTATAGTAGTAATACTAATAGTACTGGTGACTGGATGCTGCTGCTGCTCTATGCTCTTAGCATGATGAATACTATAGACAGTATAGTGGTTGTCCGCAGCTCCGCATCGTCCACCTGAAGAAACGCGCGTAATAGTCACTCATACCTGGTCAGCAAGAGTGGAATGTCACCTACTCATTGAACGTGTGTAGCTGCATTGCTGACCCCGTGGTGGTGGTGGTGGTGGTGGTGGTGTATGTTGCTGCTCCTTTCTGCATCTCGCCACGCCAATCCCGCTCGCCTTCAAGTAGAGCGCGTCAGGGACAGTGTCAGCTGTGAGTAATTCCTAGCATATCACATAATTATCCTATGGGGCACATTTCATGCCTGGCACTAGTGCACTGGTGCAATTGCACAAGGGATCGTGTCGAGGGTGTCGAGTGCTCTGAGTGGCCGCTGAGTGTGCATGAAGGCAATCAAGTAGTTTCTCGTCTTGACTGAGTGGAAGACAATGGTGCACCGGAGTGCTGACTGTGTTCTGTTTCATTATATGACCGTTTCACGTGTAGTCGTCGAATGGCCCCCACTAGCACCACCAACAACAACAACACCTTACCTAATGCTAGGTTATGCCTAAGGCCCAGTCCCACGACTGCTGTTCCGTAGGTGGTCCGATCCAGGCACATTTCTCACTTCAGATAATCATATCGCGTAAGCCATACTCGGTATGTGATTATGCAAGGGGAGGTCCTCAAACGGACTGATACGTAAAGCGCTAGTTACAGTGGGGGGGGGGGGGGAGCATACCTAATCCACGTACGTAAGAATGACATGCATGTCGGAGGCGCTCTTGTGGAGTGTGGGGGTGATAATGCGCAGTCCCGCATCCAGAGATTACCGAATGTTGAGCCGGAGGAACACCACCACATATATTGCACTGAGCACCTATGAGTGGCTATGAAACCTTCCGTGATGTCTAACCGCCGCTAAGTTATCCGCTCCTCGACTCTAGTCTAACCCGCCGCGAGCGCCACCTTTCTGGGCTGTCCATAAAACGCTCCTTGGTGCGAGTGACGGCACATGTCGTGTACGCTCCTGACTAGAGTGTTACACGTAAACGATTACGCTGTGAATTATGTCTTATGCCGAGTAGGACTAGGAGTGCAGTGCGTGTGTCTGTGTCTCTGTTCCTGACACGTCTCCTGTACCGCTACAGACGTACTGCTGTCTCGGCCAGGGCCACAGGCACAGCGCAGGTCAGCGTTTGCGCTCGCCCAGCAGCACCAGTGTCATCCAGGAAGTAAGTGAAACTGGTGTCCCTGTCTCCCTCTTTCGACACATCCTCACGGTCCGCCGTCAAGTACACATTGACCTCGCTCTGACTGTCCCAGTGTCTGACTGGCAACCGCGCAGCATGGAGCCAAGCACGGGCGAGGAGAACGAAGCTAGCCGCCAACCTGTGAGCCGCTCTGCATCTGAGAGGTCAACATCATGCCCAAGAAAAGGTAAGACGCTCGCGCGGACACTAGTAGCGTGGTGGTATCTCAATTTAGGCGTCAACATCCGGTCAGGGAGGAGGTGTCTCTTGCATACTTCACATATGACCAGGGACAATAGTTAGCCATGTCTTCCAATGGTTGTTGCATGTTCCTACGTACACACTGTTGATACACAAAGTCAAAACAACAGAGACCAAACGTCTTTCCGTAACTCTGAGTTTCGTGTTAAAAGCACCCATTAGTCATCCGAGTAATGTGGATACATGTATGTGTACCGACCCTTCTAGAGACCTACAACCACCGTGATCTCCTATCTCCTTGGGAACTTTGGGAAGAACTAGTACATCCATGTGGAAGCCTCGACGTAGCACCTCGAAAGCCCACTAGAATGGCTGAAATCACAGAGAGATGATACAGGATGGAACCATCGACGAATTAGTGTATCCATGTGGAAGCCTCAACGTAGCACCTAAAAAAAACCCCACTAGAATGGCTGAAAATCACAGAGACTGGAGATGATACAGAATGGAACCATCAGGAATCGTGCACTCCGCCGCACGATGTCCGTAAACCATGGCCTGTTGTAAGCTGGCAAGAGGCCATGTTGTATGATGACAACAGGGTACTAGTGCTGTACTAGTATAGTATACTGCAAGTTTGTACCCTTCGGCAAAGTGCTAGTGAGCTTCATACCACACTGCCCTGGCGTTGTTCAAACTGGATTAGCCAGCAAGCAAAGAGCAAGCTTAACACCTGTTGCTGGTGCCCGTGTTTGAGCGAAGAGGTCTTGATCTAACTAATTCCTGGTTTAGCTTTCCACACACTCATCATGGGCATCCAGTACCAAAACCCTACCAAACACCAAGCGGCACTTCACACCCAGGACTCGACTGTTTTCTTCGTCACCATATCAAAGGTGATACAATGTACTACGGTGGCATTTTTACCAATATGCATGCTCCAGTGTCCCATGTCAGGTGATGAATGAGCAAGTACACCAACTTCAAGCCATGCTTCAAGGCTCAAACGATTGATAATAATAATTATGATACCTAAGCCATGGACTCCTAGGTAGTTACCTAGAGAGATCGATACAGCATTGAGTAGAGAGATAGATAGATAAGAGATGGAACTATTCGCCGACTTCACCACGTCCAGCAAGCTGCACCGGAGTAGGCGTAGACTGTTTCATTGGTTTCCCAGGAAGGAAGGAAGATAACATGCACTCTGGGACGACAAATACATGCAGGATCCATTCCACCCTTTAGAATTAGCATGCTGTAGGTATCTGCTGCCAGGTGGCGTGAACGCACTGGCTCATCCGATCCGCCGAGACTCCCATTGAAAGTAGAATATGAAATACCACAATTGTACTGGTTCTGACTCAGATTGTCGCTGCTCATGCTTCTCCACGACAAAAGTTGCCTTCCCGAGCTCTTTTCCATGCTCTTTGCTGTGCCCATTACCAGTAGATGACGATGCGGATGATGTGGAATCCATCGGGAGCAGCTGGAGCCACGATGAAAAGAAAAGAGCTGCTCACTCAGACGAAGTTCAACTTCACCTTCGCCAGTGGATGCAAACCCATCTTCAGGTAAGCAGTGAGCACCTCCACACACCAGTTGACGAGGTGCATGTCCGTTTCGCCAGCAGTAGAATCATGCATGCAGTGTTAAATGTGTACTAGTTTGGTAAGTACAACAGCTGAGGTCGAGTCTACATGTACTGGTACTCGTGCCATTCGTATGTAGTGATAATAATGTCCCTCTCTTGGGCAATCAGCATACAAAGCTGTTGGCACATGGCAGTGTATACTGCTTGCGAGGTCCTCCTGGGTATCAGCTATCTAGTTGGATGCCTATTGTCTAGAAACATTCGAACACACACCAGTAACTAGCAGCATTATGCCTGCAGCCGAGTCTACAACGTGATGCCCGCAGGCTGGGAGACTTTACGGGTATTAGCATAGATCATGGGGCTCATCAAGACGTTTCTGAAGTAGGTTTACTAGGTCCGTTGCCTGTTTAAAAGAACCAAAGATGAAAGTATTGTTTGGCTCACTTTGCTATGGACATAACATTGCTTCAGTGCGCTTACCATCTGTTACTCGTTCTCCCCTACTTTTCTGAGCAGCGCATTCATTGTTACATGCATCCGTTCCAGAACCTATCCCTGCCTCATGATCCATTCCACCCATTGTTCGCTAGGACATATTCCTCTATATCGGCAAGGATGGTTTAAAACGTGAAGGGAGCACTGACAGTGGTATGGGGCATCGTCACGTTTCCGCGGTGATCTCTGAATGTCTTGTCTGGCATTGCACTGGTTGGGTGGGCAAAAAAGACCCAGTTCCTAGACAAAGCATACTCCTTCACTTTGGGCTTGGCAACTTCAAACGTAGGCAGTACAGGAAAATGGCTGGCTCATTGTTTCATGGGGAGGATGGTCTCTATAAATTCTACAGTAGGAATTGTGTCTGATGGGGCCATGGTAATTGGTGATCATCATCAACCTGGTTCAGTAACTTGGCATGGTGCGATGGTGATGCAGTCACAGTTCCGTTTGAGCCATGCCCTGGGGTCATGTCCTGCTGTCATCCCGAGCCAGCTACGATCTTTCCTGAACTGTTTCGATCAGACAGGTCAGACTTCCTTTGGCAGTGTTAGTGACAATTCTCTAGTGGTAGACAAAGTCGACAACTTGACTTGCACAAAAATGGCCATGTTGCCAGCAATCAACACGTTACCAAGTGTCTATGGGTATGGGTATGGGTAATATTTATCTTCTTGTCATGTTTCACGGAGATAATGTTCATGTTGATGCACCTGTTCTAGTCCTTCAACTTTCTTACTCTTGCTTTGTTGATCTAGTACCCCTATCCAAGTCGATCTGAGAAAGAGAAGCTGGCAAAAGAAACAGGATTGCAGTTCATCCAAGTGGCCTACTGGTGAGTGCGCGACGACTGCTTTGTAAAATGTCAAAGCCATCCGGCTTACTCACGCATACATGATGCATGCATGCACACACACACGCACACACATACAGACACACACACGCACACACACAGACACATACAGACAGACACACGCACACGCTCGGTTTGTTGGATACGGAGTCATTTCGGAAACAGCCTGGATTGTCTCCTTGGACATGAGAACGACAAAGATGGCATACTAGTAGTGATCATGAGTTGTGTGTGGTATCGTGACTTGCATATTTTGCATGTGTGCATGTGAATATGTTCCAAAATGGACAGGGAAATACTGACTGAACCAGACAAATATGTACATCACTAGATATTTACTACGTTGCACGACCGCTAGACACACATTTCCCTTTTCCATTCCCTCAATCAGTGAAGATCAGTAGATATGACGGTCTTTATCCCATCTCCTCTGTAGGTTTACTAATGCCCGGCGGAGGCTTCTACCTGGCATGATCAAAGAAGAGAATATAAGACGATCAAAGATGGGTCTGCAACTGATCAAGCGTGATAATAACATCTGGGCTCGCCCATTAATTGTGAAGCCAACGGCCGATGGTGGGCCTCATGACTCACCATTCCTTTCTATTCAGTCGGGCGAGAATGGCATAGTGGATGTAAATGGGCATGGTGGAGAGCAGCCTGCCATGGCCAGTCCTGGAGCTCTCACCGCCATGGGCAACCACCACATGCTGTGGCAGTCGGAGCCAGCTCAGCAGTGCTTGCGAAAAAGCCTGGTCCTGCCGCTCAACTCGCCCCAAAAGCGACAGCACCCTGACACCAGCTCAGGCCCACCCAGGAAACTGGTAAAGGAGGAAGATGAGGATGGCGGGGCGACGCGTAGACCAGTTCGCTCCCTGAACTCATCGCATCACGGTGACAACCAGGTCAACAACAATAGCAGAAGGAGTTCATGCAGCAGTGGTGATACAAGTGTGAATAGAAGTGAGTTACTAGCACCCACCACAATCCAATCATTGAACACAATAACCCGGCAGCCATTCAGTCAATTTACTCTGATTTCCCTTTGGGGTTGAAAACGTTTACCACAGCTGGATAGCCGGGGATTTGCATTCACTACAATGCAAGTTTCAAGAAGTTGGACAGGGAAAATGCGATTTGCTCTGATGTCTTGTGGCGTGTGCTTTGCTTGGAAAAGAATTGTCCCCCCCCCCCCCCCCCCCCCCGCAATGAAACTGAATTAAGTTTCGTGTCCTTCAATGTGGTATTTGTCCCACTCAGATGACAGTAGGAAAAGCGGCCAAGGAATTCCCTCCTGCAGGTCCAGTGAAGTGTCTTCAAACCGAAGTTCCCTGTCCATGGTCAATCCAGCGATGTTCTACGCACAGAGCACAAGCATTGCTCCGCACCATCTCTACGCTAATACCGTCTACACATCACCGGCATCTATCGGAGAGAACCCTGCAGTGACCGGACCACCACCACCACCAGCAGCAGTGCCAGGTGCCGATGCCAGTGCTGCAGCTGCTGCTGTGCAGTACCTCCAGTACACGCCAATGGCAGCACCTCACACCCAGGCGCCGACTGTCATGCCGTCCATGGTACCGGGCCATACTGTACTCGTGCACAATCACATACCACCACCGCCCACGCCTCCAGCGGGGGCAGCACCAGCAGCAGCGGCGTTTGCAGGCATCAACGGACATCATCATCATCACCAGCAACATCAGCAACAGCACCAGCACATTATGCAGTCGCCAACACAGATGAGCCTTCCACTGCACAATGGAATTACTCCTGGAAGCAATCGTCTGTTACCACCACACCAGGCGATGCCCGCCATGCAGACAGCAGCTACAATGCCTGGGCCTTTCGGAAATGTTCTGGTACCGTCCATGCCCGCCCAGACCATGCCCCCTCAGGCTTATATCAACCAGCCAGTTTATCTAGCACTGGCCAGAGGACAATAGCAAAGTTAGTTTGGCACGATGTCTTGAGCTGTGAATCAAACTGACTGGTAACGCACAGTCTAGACTAGAGTGTATGTGATACAAGTCAGGATAAATTATGCTTGGGAGTCACAATTGCACAAGTGTTGAACATAGACCAATTCCTAGCTGTGCTCGATATGATGGACCTTGAGAAAACATCGCGGGAACTTTGAGCTGTTTGAGCTAGTGTTTTCCTCTATTTTATAATAATACCTTTTTGTCTTGATAGTTGATACCTTTACTAACAACGTTACTCCTGTGAAGACAGTGCGGACTTAATAACGGCCAAGATATGATTATTCATGTGCTGACATCATACCTGCATATCCGTGTATATCTCAACGACATTCACTCCGCCTGATGCTATCCGTGATCGCTTCCGATTGAACTGTTACGTTACATTATTGGAAGGGACATAGTCAAGCCCGGAAAGAACCCATCTTTCATTAGCTCGAGGGAGTTGTAAAGGAGAAAAATCGACAGTCGCCACAAAGACTCCATCATTCACCCCAGTGTCTGGAGATATGTGGATTTTGTAGAAAAAAAAAGAAAAAAAGAACAGATCAACACACTATTGCCATGTCCCTGCATGCAGATGTGTAAGATTGCCACTCCATACTTCAAGCAAGCACCTACAATGTAGAGCAATCTTCAGGCAACCGATGAAGCACGGAGTTGCAACCAGTTACCTAATCCGGAGTGGCTTTGTCTGTCTTCCGTGTGTGCCCCCTATGATATTCAGCATACAGTGCAGTGATACAACACAATTTACATGTACATGTCGGTGACAGGGCGAGGAACAGCAACTTTTGATCTGTGTGAAAAAGGGAGGAGAGAGGGGTTCTTTCGGGATGCTCACCGGAAAGGTCGCTATCAAAGAAATCGGCAACAAACCATTTGCAGAACATGAGGTACTATAAAAGAAGAGAAGGTGTTGGATTTTCACTTGGGGCAACTATCTGATAAATGGGGCATGCAAGACTAAGGGAAGATACCCGGTAATCATTTAAAAGCAGTATTTTATTGGAATAGAAACTTGAGATGGCCGTCGGCGTAGATGTACGTGACATGAACTCTATGCTGAAAGAGGGTATTGTAATAAACGTCAGTCATTTGCAGTTTTCCGTAGTGTTCCAGAGCTTCGAGTACCGGCTAGAGTTGCACAATTCCTCATGCCATGACATCGCCGGTAGTGGGAATGCAGCAGGTGCTCTCTAGGCGTCAAATCCACTACTTACATTGTACATTCACCGTCAGCACCACGTCGCCTAGGCTGCCATGCAGTACGGCTTCATGAGGCTTTCCCTTGACACAGATTGTGTTCTAATTGTCTTGCTCAATCAGCTCAGTTTATCGCACATTCTAATCTTCCACAGTGCCACCGGGTTCGGGAGTGCATGACTGTGCGCCAATAGCAGCCAGTATGGCAGTGCAGCCCCTGAGATAGCTGAAGCACGAGACCGAGCATAATTATACAGTAAACATGAGAGAGGGTTGAGCCTTGAGGCCGCACAAGTATCATGCAAATCTCCCGTGAAGCTCCTATCCGGGTACATGCAGTTTCGTCCTTTCCAATGGACCAGCGAGCTAACAATCAGCGAATCTCCGGAGAAACCAGCGTACATAGGGGATCAGCCTTGGCCGAAGCTAGTTACAGTAGTCAGTACTTGTAGTCATGGGCTTACAGTAGGCTTACAGTAGGCTTACAAAGAGACAGATTGAATGTTGCAGCCCTGCTGTACTCAACCAGGCCCTAACAGTAATTTTAATTTTAAATGAAGGTCGATGATCGTGATCATGAGGTGGGATGCCCTCTGTGACTGACACTGGGGTTTTTTGGCGTGTACCCCATGAAAAGGGCAGATCGAGGGCGTGGGGAACACTTGGCACGTTCCGAAGTTTCGCACATTCCGGTGTCCACCGGCCCGCGGCTTCACGCAGGCCATGTGGAATCCCGAGAATTCCTTCTCGGCCTACGGATGATGTTCATGTATGTACTTCGAAGTGGAAGTCGAATCGGCACAATCGTGATTGCACAATCGTGATTACCGTACTACTCAATGTTGCAGACAGCTGCTAAAGGTTTCGGCCAATGACGAGGCATCACCACTGCAACGGCACTGGATAAACAGAAATGCAACCGAGTAGTGGACGAAGATTCTAACGTGATTCGTTCTTTTCAAGGAGTCTTACCTTCATTGTAAGCCGGTTTTGGTGCGACTCCATGTCCCTTTTGCATTATCCAGGCGCCATTTTCAACGATCTGGGTGGATGCGTTCAGGTGTGAGCCTGGAGCATCAGTACTGATATTCAATGATTATGCTGATAGGTAGTGCTATTCATCAGTTTCGGAGAAGGTAATCAAGGCATACGTGAGGCCGCTAGCAGCCAGTGATACTCCAAGCTGTAGTTGTGGCGTGTATGCTGTGAACGTGAAAGGACTGGCGTGTATGCTGTGAACGTGAACGGACTGGCGTGTATGCTGTGGACGTGAAAGGACTGGGTTCACATCAAATGGCACAACTGGCACACCCCATTAAATGTTGTGGGGTGCTCGTGCTGTAGACTTTGTAGTGCATGTATCCGTTTTATTGCGAACTCAGTACGATGGACACGCAGGTACAGGTGAGTTCAGCCTTCGCCAGGTCCGGCCCTTCGGGGCTGTGGCAAGCTGCTGTTGGAGAGATCGGCTCTTCGCCACACTTCAAATCCTTCCGGACACCAGTGGTGATACTGTGTATAATAATTACCGGGGAACTGAATCATAACACCTAAGTATAATACCAGTTACAGTGCCAATGGCATGTGTAACTGTTACGTCGTGTTGTGTGATTGCTGAGCTCCATCCATGATACATGTATGCCCAGTAAACCGTCTTTTTACTAGCACAAGTAGAGAGAACAGTGCAGGCAGTACAGTGCTGTAGAGAATCAAGCGTTATGTCCGGATAGAAGGCAGATCTGCTCATAGTCTGACATAACAGGGGAATTATCAGCGCACCCTGCAGGACGACGGGATCGCCAGGGGTAGACACTTTACGTATGCTAACACGTTTTGTAAGGACACCTCCGATACCGAGAGAGTTTTCCATGAGCGACAACCAATATCGTCGCAAGCACCCATCCCGACTTGGAGCAGATGCTGATGCTGGAGAGACAACCTTGTTTTGAAGCACAACAGGATTAGAAAGAATGAGACCACCACATTCGCCTTGCTTGACCTTATTGATGATTTCAGAGACAGCGTGCGTTGCTTTCTGCCAGGGTGTTGTGTTGTACGACTCCCTGCTCCCTACTTCGAAGTACGTACCATGGGGAGTTCGCGCTTTTCCTGCAGTGTCTTGACTGTCTTGTCACTTGATTGACTCAGGACGCGGTATTGCCATCCACAGCACACAAGAAGGATCCATCCAACCGTCCCCATGGCAAAGCTGCAAGAAAGCACAACCGTCGTGCCCCAGGGCAGGTCTGCGACAAGATGGCCTGGAGGTATTACTTTGTGAATACATGGCCGACGGCGATGGTCCTCCGCGCTTGTACTGCACGTCCTTGGGCGACACTGACTCACGCTGCTGTCCGGAGTTCGCGAGGTTTGTAGCGCTGGAAACGGAGTGTCACTGTAAGTTGGTATGCCCAGTGATGTTTGGGTTGCTAGAACATCATTGTAGTGCTCCGGTTGCCAAAGTTTCATTAGCTTACTCAAGCTCAAAAGATGCATGACGGGTGAATTCCCCGAAACACTGTGCTTTGAGGAGGGAGTGGTGCTTTCCTGCTGGTTTGTCGAGTCTAAGGTTGTTTGTTTTTGTATATACAGTCGTCCCTCTCTAATCCGGCACTTGTTTATCCGGAACCCTTGCCAACCGGCGCACTTTCTGATGAAACCGATTTTTTTCGTTCAATTCCTACATCTTAATCCGGCACCGCCTCCGGCAGTGACTTTTTGAAACGAATCGCTCAAACTGCACGTAGTTTGATTTCATAATCCGGCAGTCCTTGGGTTCCCAGTAAAAAGGCAACGCCTGTTGGGAGTTCCCTAGTAAAATAATATTTATACTACTACTACTACTACAGGCACTAGGCAGGCAGGCATAGTGGGATGGTCTAAGACCGTGATTGAGAAACAGAGGGTACCAGGTTCAAGTCCTGCTTGGAAGCGGAAGGAATTTTTCCAGCCGTGCTGCGACCCACAGTTAATTGGGAACTCGTGGCCTGGCACGAGGAAAACATGGATGCAGTGAATGGGATTTTCGGTCTTTGACCACTTGCTGGTGAGCTGATCTACTCACCTCCCACCGCTTTAGGAGCTGCACCTGCGCCTTGATCCTTGAAGGGTGGTGGCGTTCCTACGGATGCGGAAAGCCCGGCTTCCAGCCGAGTCTCACGCGAACCGTGAATTTTTTTATTTTTACTACTACTACTACTACTACTACTACTACTACTATTACTTACTAGTCGTAAATCGACTGTGCGTGTGTGTGCAAGAGTATGTATACATGTGAACATGTTCTCTGTTTTACTTTATCACTGTGTATATTCCTGGAGAAAAGTTGAGAATATAAAGCCGTGCACCAAATACTGGGGTCGACACGGAAAAACCCTGCGTTTTGACGTATGATACATGCATGTAATTGGGTAGGGCCGGGTCAGAGGGCAGGATTTCTTAATCCAGCACCCTCGTTAATCCAGCAGAAAATGCCGTAGCAAAAGGTGCCGGATTAGAGAGGGACGACTGTACTTTATTTGAAGGTTCGATGGACATCTCGTGTGCTCTGAATGTCAGTCATGAGTGTCAGTCAGTCACGTGTCAGTCAGTCACGTGTCAGTCAGTCCAGTCGGTGGGAAATGCGCGAACTGCACGTTCGGAATGTAGAAAGACAACCACATTCTCTGCGCTGGATCGCCGAAATCGCTACCTCGACTTCGCGAATTTGCTATTCTGTTAAGTAAATTCATGAAGCTTAAAACATCCTCTGCTACTGCTAGTCACTCCATTCCTCCTTAGCTAATTTCTTCATAAACATGTAGCCGCACACATGTAAGAATGCATACTAGTACAGTACAGTAGTTGCTTGTTTGTGATGTGACAAAATAATAACAATACGGCAACAGCAGCAACAAAAGAAGACCACATCGGACACATACATTGTACATGTACATGTAAATGACATCGGACACATACATGTTATGCATGTAAATGACATCGTACATGTTGTGCATGTAAATGACATCATACATGTTGTGCATGTAAATGACATCATACATGTTGTGCATGTAAATGACATCATACATGTTGTGCATGTAAATGACATCATACATGTTGTGCATGTAAATGACATCGTACATGTACACCAGTACATGTAACTAATACTTGGCTGTAGCACACTGATGATTGTACACGACTACACGTACTTCGAAGTTATTGTGTGCTATGCTTTAATATGGACACGAACGTCTCCGATGATCAGCTTAGCGTGGGCGGAAGACCGAAGGAAAGTGACCTTGAAAGGGTGTCACCAAAAGTACAGAACCCCTGCGGCTATGGACTCTTGTCGTCTTGGTGTCACTTATCAACCGCGCGGTGCACAATAGGGTAATCTGGATTGGTTGTGACCATTTCATTCCTGATGGGTAGATTTCCCTCGTGATAAGGATTAGGCTCAGCTCTCGCCGCCTCTGGTTCCAGGAAAACATGACAGGTTCAAAAAAATATACATGCATACAGTAGTACATGTATGTGTAGGTGACATTGTCGCCGGGAAGTGCCTATAACGTATAAGTATAACGCTACTCATCGCATGTACATGTACGTCCTCATGTATTGTACATGTACATGTACATGTACATGTACATGTACATGATTGTACATGATGTACGTTCTCATGGTCAGTCGAGCTGTGTTAGTACATGAGATTGTACAGATAGTCAGATACACATTGCAGATACTTGTCTATGTATATGTGCAGGTCAGGAACGGCGGGACAGCAGCTATGAAGGCCAGGGAGTAGAGGTCAGATCCAGTCAAGTCGAATACTAGTACACAGCTGTAATGCAATGACGCCAGGCGGGATGTTTTAAAGCAGCCTCCAAAACAGCTCTTTGAGGAGGCAATCATCACGACATCAGCAACAGTTGTGAGTTAAAGGTTGGTTGGGTTTTATTTTGCATCTCAGTGTTACACTGCACATAGGTACGCTGATACATACAAGATACTTTACGCACATAGCAATGCCATCCAGCTTCAGATTATATCCCAGATGTGCATGGACAACGCTCACCGCCTGCTGCAGCAAACACAACATTCAGATTATGCTAATTGGCTAATTGTACAGATTCCAGCTTAAAAGCGCTCAAGTACACGTCTTCTAATGATCATATGTCATGATTTGGTTTCAGTCTATTTCTGTTGTTTGTCACTTTCCGTGTGCATGTAACATTACATGCATTGTGATCATCTACCCGGCCGGAGCAATCCCAAGTTCCCAACAGACCCGAGGCCCTCTTGCAGACTATCCCAGGGACGTCCTGCAAAATGGAGTGCCCCGATACAGCCCCGATAGTATGCTGAACGTTAGCTTCTTTTTTTTCTTTTTTTCCAAATCGTGCGCAACCTGGGGGTGTGCCGGCAGCCGACTGTTTTACATTTCTAACAATAGCTCATTAGCTCAATAGCCTCATTTACACGAAGACAAACGCATTAATAAGGGAAAGGCCAGCTTCTGAAGAAAGGGGAGACGAGACGTTCCCATGATGCCCATCGCTCATTTTACACCGGGGGTGGGGTGGGGAGGGGATACACCATCACTCGCTGGCTTACTCGAGAGTCGCGACACTCATCTTACACGGGGGGGGGGGGGGGGTGGAGGGTACACCGTCACTCCCACTGTCCCAGGTTTACTCGCGACACTGGTGACAAACCATGAACCAGCACATGCACAAAGTATCACCACTACAGTAGACAACAGCCTTGAGCCTACACCCGGTATTGCTGCTCTCTGTCCGATAGGGATAGTCTCTATGATCAGACGCACGGATGCAACAAAAATACATGACTACAATCTGGCGCTAGAGCGACGAGCGACGAGCTACCTTAATGTCTGTGGTGCCTCCTTTGCACCATGGCTGGTAGCTCGGCCTATTTAGCTCGTAGCTGTACTGATGAGGCCTTTATGGCCGAAACAGCTTGCTGTCTACAGCATTGGGTGACTGTACAATCATGTATTTCTGTATTTCTGTATTTGTATCTGTATTTGTATTTGTATCTGTATCTGTATCTGTATTTTTTATTTCCATTGCTATCAGGTTCGGCCTCATTTCCTCTGTGCTGCGCTGATGAGTTCAAAAAGAACGAAACAGCATGCTGTCCGCAGATTGAGTATTTCGCTCCTGCTCTTGTAGCAGTTGAGCACTCTTGCGTGGGGTAGTGCCTTTGCTGTTTGCGTTATGCAGAGCTCACTGACTTGTCAGTTTGAGCACTCTGGCAAGGTACTTTCGGGCCTGATTGGATATTTTTATTTCCATTGCTATCAGGTTCGGCCTCATTTCCTCTGTGCTGCGCTGATGAGTTCAAAAAAAACGAAACAGCATGCTGTCCGCAGATTGACTGTACAATCATGTACATACGCCGCCATGTCTCTGAACCACATGCCATTCATAATCTCTCTTTGTCGGACCTCAAAGTTACGGGCACCTCGGTCTACCCGGGGCACACTGTGGGTGAGTTTATGTGGCAATATTACTACTCTATAGCTTGAGAGCGAGAGAGACAGAGACAGAGATAGAGAGAGAGAGCCACAGAGAGAGCCACAGAGAGGGACACATAGAGACACAGACACACACAGAGAGAGAGAGAGAGAGAGAGAGAAAGAGAGAGAGAGAGAGAGAGAGAGAGAGAGAGAGAGAGAGAGAGAGAGAGAGAGAGAGAGAGAGAGAGAGAGAGAGAGAGAGAAGAGAGAGAGAGAGAGAGAGAGAGAGAGAGAGAGAGAGAGAGAGAGAGAGAGAGAGAGATAGAGAGAGAGAGAGAGACAGAGAGAGAGACAGAGAGAGAGACAGAGAGAGAGACAGAGACAGACAGAGACAGACAGAGACAGACAGAGACAGACAGAGACAGACAGAGACAGACAGAGACAGACAGACAGAAGCACGCAAATCTGAAAATGCACAGAATGCACACATACATTTTCTCGTGTAGCAATGATAGCGGACAAGATCTGAAAGATCTGAATGAAACAGATCAAGACTAGCGCCAGATAACTGCCTGAGCCACACTACTGGCGAAGCCATAATAATCAACCCCCGTCTCAATGCACACCTGGTCTACACTACGCGGAGCACATCGGAACGGGACGGCCAGGACAGTTACATGACGATGTACCTACATGTTTGCAGATCGTACACTTGCTGAAACCATTATATGTATAACCCAATACTAGTTCAAAACTAGTATTAGATAAACCTTGTTATAGTTCACGCATATTGTTAGATTGACAGCATGAAACAAGGTGTAGTAAGGTCACTGTTTCCAAACACAGTGTCCTCCACCGTGTTTCTTGCTGGAACCAGTATAGACAGCACGGTGTTTTGATAGAAGCAGACACTAGATGCAAACACACAACACACACGCACACACGCACATGCACACACACAACGCACACGCACATGCACACACACACACACACACACACTCAACTCACTCCGAGATACTGCAAGTCTTGTTGATATGACAACGGCACAGCATACATGTACAGTCATGCTCTTTTTAAATATGTCACCGATTTTCCCAACAAGTCCAGCATTGCTGTGGAATGCGTCCTTTTCATCCTGAACAAAGAAAGCACTTGAAAGCTAATGTTGATGAATTCTGAGGAAAGATGGAGTGCTGGACAAGCACATTGGCCAATTAGGACCAGTCATTAGGACCTTCAGACATGGTACATGTACGCGCTGTATGCCACATCATGATCAGGACACCCAGGTAAATATCACGTACTCCTCCACAACTCGAACCGCCCGAGGCAACAATTAAATGCAAGGACAATAACAAGCATGAGTACATAACCCTGGAGGCTATTGCCCTGGGGGCTATTGCAGTTCACAATGTATGTACGTTAACATTGTTCTCTTGCCAAGGCAGTGTTTTTGTGAGCCGTGTTTGGCATCAGGGGTGAAGAGACGATAGCAGTGACACCACCATTAATTTTCAGGCTGCACACTCAGACTCAGAGCCCACCCAACAGCGGCACCATGGTCACGTGTACAAGCATACAATCATGTGATTGTACTGTACATAGCCAGCGAACTAGCTAAAAACTGGCTTCACCGGTCGCTGTAGTCATGGTAGTGGAATAGAACAAATCTGAGCAACTAGTAGTACTACACAACATCATCGACTATTGTCAGTATTGAGTATTGTCCTAATACTTTCCTCGCGTACAACAGCACTTTTTTTAAAATCTAGAAACGGAGAACGCCCCGGTCTATGCTGTGTTTGAACAAGACATGCAAGAAAAACGGATTCTTCACGAACCCTCTGGATTGTGCATGTGACCAAATGTGCAGGTTTCTATTCACAACAATTCCCATGGCCCATCACTCCATCCATGCTTGCTTGGCACAATAAAGCACGAGCCAAGCAAGTGCATAGATTCTCGTGTTGCCGACTACCCTGCTTCTTTCCTTTCCTGTTCTTTCCTGTTATCTTCTTGTAGAGACTTCTCTTCCTGAACACGCACCCTTCCGCAGAAGTCAACTAAATTTGTCTATGGTTGGTTGCTTCTCTTGCTGAGTTTGCTTTTTTGTTGGTATCTTCAAGTTAAGTATTCTCTCTTTCTGTTGCTCTCATACCTACATGTACTTGTATTACCTTTTTATTTAGTTTGTTAGTTCTACCACTGAGTTTTTGACATGATTGTACTGAGTACATCCTAGTACCAAGAGTACATAAACCTTTGTTTTTTATGTACTCTTGCTAGTACTAGTAGATTTGGAATTACAAGTGTCGTTGTTTCCTTGTTGCTTTGAATTTCTTTTCTACTTTGCTTTGCTGTGCACCTTTACCACTTTCGTGTTCTTTCCAGCACATTCCAGTTCATTGCAGTAAAAAAACTCTCTGACTGAGTTCCACGTTGAGAGAGCGTGCCCTCTAGTACTACTCTTCGTAGAAAGTTTATGAATCACATATCCAGATACAAAGTGGTATCTCTTTCTATCGAGTGTTGACGCTTTCCCGGAAGACTTCGTACTCCCTCCCTCCCTCCCTCCGCACTGCCTTCCACACCTTTCAAACGTGTTCCCTCTTGCGCCCCATAAAAGCCAAACTGGTTATGTGCTTGACTTTGTATCATGATTCTGTCAGTACCAGGGAGTCGTAAACACTGTACTCATGGTACTGGTACATAATGTATTTTACGACTCCATGCCCCATGGTTTTTTCACACGGAAAACTGAGCCTCTTGTACGGGCAAAATAACACTTTTTGTGAAGAATCAACACACAAAAAACGAATCATCAGATACAGTATTTACATGGTGCATGGTTAGCACATGGTCTGTACGGTGTCACTGCCGTAATAGTCTGCGTACTTCGAATACACTACATCCAGTGCTGGTCAGCTCAGAGAAATCCAACATCATGAATAAAGTATCGATGCGTTCGAGTGCACGGACCAGTACAGGACGATTGTGCGGCGCTATTTATTCATGGGGTTGGATTTCTTTGGCCAGCACCGACTTGCTAGTCTAGTATAGTCTTGTTACTACCAGGGAGTAGTAAAATACTGTATTTTTAATACTGTATTTTACTACTCCCTGGTTACTACTCATATCAGTACTCAGTAATATCACAGTCATGTACATGTACAGGTACGTACTATCAGTATCACTACCAGAACAAGTCTCGCCCACACAAAGCGTCACACACGCACACGACCACAATACCTATTGTACACAAACATTGAGTAGTACTACTGACAGTACTGTATCAAGACTCCATAACCCGCCTCTTGGTACTATCAGAGATTCAGACAGCTACCACGCAAGCGCACACGAAAGTTTCGTAACAGTGCACTGCATGCAGTCCTCACAGGGCTGCAGGGGGGGGGGGGGGGGGTAGTATTGGTAGATCTACCACGAATGGCACTATGCTATTGCACTAACACTGACTGACAGTCTGTATTAGTCGACGTTCGTTCCTGATGATGGTACATGTTATTTCTGAACCAGTCGTACTCTTACTTGTAAGTACACTCGGACGTCTCTTATCCGGGCACCTTGGGACCGGGCACTGCCCGTATCTCAGATTTGCCCGTATCTCAGAATAACACATCTACCATGTATCATATCATTTTTGAAGAAGTTTATTTGGAACGTATTGCACATGTTCAGGATACAAAAGGAACCCATTGATAAAAATGTGTGGATTACATAGGTTGGCAGCGAAAAATAAGCACTTCCTCATACGGAAAAAAGTTCAAAACCCCCAAATTCGAAGCATTTGTGCTATAGGAACTCAAGCTGAAGGTGCCCGGTAGAGAGACGTGCCCGTATCTGAGGCGTCCGGATAAGAGGCGTTTGAGTGTAGTTACTTAGGCTGAGACTGCAGACCGATCACGCAACTCGAGCTGGAGCTCAGAAAGTGCCATGTTACATGTACACTCAACTAAAATTACTTCGCTAATAACGACTGCGGATATAACGACGATTCGCGAATAACAACAGAATAATTTCCATGCCCAGAGCAAAGTCCCATCTACATTTACCTGTATACATAATGAGACTTCGGGTGCAAGGACACTTCGCGAATAAGGACACTGTTCTGATGCCCCGCCGAGTGTCGTTATGCAACCTTGACATCCACATTTTTACGTGAGAGCTATGCAACGAACAGCCATGGCATGGCTACGGGTACGGGTGTACATGATCCGACATGCATGTGACGTCACTCACGTCAGCCAAGTACTGTACATGATTGTACTATTACTTTAGTTTAGTTGTTCATCTCCCGTATGCCCAACACTGAGCTTTGCGGCTAAGGCCAGAAAAACCTTCCTCGAGAGAGAACACTCCCCCCCCCCCTGCTTTCCACTGTAGATCTACGCGCGATCAGTGCAGTGTCTGTCCGTAGGTCTACAGCACGGACTCGATAGATCTACAGCACGGACTCGGTAGATATACCTATGTACACTACCACTAGCTACAGAGTAGAGTCTACACTCAGTCACCAGGTCACAATCATTTTAGTCACTGTAGATCTCCATGCATTCTGTACTGTAGTCAGTCTGTGCATGACAGACATCCACAATCAAACAGTCGCTGCAAGGATCTACCACGGCCACTAGACGTAAGCGTAGATGATAACTACAGCTACAGAGTACAGTACAGTGTGAACGGCTTTTCCAGCTTTGTGGCTGGATCATTTTCGTCTTGTCGATGCTTGCTCGATGTGCGAATGTGGTATTCAGTGGCTGACATGAGGGAAAGGGCAGTCTTCGTCGCCAATCAACTGATCTAGTCACAAAGTACGAGCGAGGACAGAGACTATGTTTCCTTGCTAGCAAAGCGAGCGGAGTGGCTCATCCGGAGCGGACATGTCATCGCCAAACGGCGGCCGTACGAATGGCCACTCCGACAGCAGCCCAAGGCTTCCTGATCTTCCCACTCTGCCAGACCCGCTGGTCATGACTGAAGGTAAGACACGAAGTGTGCACACGCTGCAATAATAGTACAATCATATACACCGCGTATCCGAGTCTCTCTCCCGGCGAGTCTTGAGTTCCAGGGGAGAGGAGTCGCACTAGTAGTAGGAGTGATCGTGCGTGTGATTTGCAAAAAAAAAAAACAGTTATTTACATTGTATATGCCTGCCCGGTGATCATGGTGATGGCGTACTGCATTTTGCTTGGCACATAGCTGGTTACATCAGTGTTTCCCCATGAACTAGCACTAGCACTGGCACTAGCACTAGCGCTAGCACTGGCGCCAAAAAGGAAAGGGATTGTTTCAGCAACCTAAATTTCAGCATATGCAGCCTTCAACCTGGCTATTTTCTTCCTCCTTGGAAGGTTGAGGACAACTTTCATGCGATGTAAGCTTATTCTTGAAGCGAGAGTACATAACCCCTGGACTCGGCTCTTTGTAACCACTGGTAACCCCTGGTAACCCCTGGGTTATGTACTCTTGCTGATAGTTAGACTCTGAGCCCATGGCATCATTGTCGGCCCGGTACTTGGCCAACGAATTCGATAAGAGTGTTATGTTTTCACATTCGGCGAAGAGGAAATGGAAAGTAATATCGCAGGGGTCGGAATGCTTCAGAACATTCAGTCATCTGGGCGCTGAGGTGAAAGGCTTGAAACGAAGAAGCTGCAATGCAGCATTACCCAATCGAGCCTCCAACATACGTCATTTTTGCACTGATAATGCAACAAGTGGCACTTTTTTGCATCCCCGATCGAGCGTGGTTATTTGCAAGCCAAGAATGGTTCACAAGAACTAAAAAAAGCTATGATTATGAACAGTAACCATGGTAACAAATGCGCATTTGTGCATGCACACACGTCAGCCAGGTCGGTTTAGTGTTTCCGACCTCGCAGACATACATGTATGTGTATAACAATCATAAGTGCACATCTCATACTGTTCATCATCAACCGTTCATAACTTTACTCAAATTGTTGTCTCCACGCCGATGATAAGAACTAAATAGGTCTGTGTATCACCTGTAAGCGTAAGGGCACTGCTCTGTGTTGCATACCAGATGTGTGTCGTTGTCTTGTCATAATTATGTGTTTGTCTTGTTACATGTGTGTATGTCTGTTCTGTGTGCTTGTGACCTGCGTTTCAGCTGCAACACCTCCGACAGCTGCTCCGGCGGCCTCGGAATCCATGAGCACACTCATCAAGATCCTGCTACCCTACACGGCCGTGTTGACCACCGTCGTGCTCCTCGCCCTGGCACTGTGCGCAATGCGCTGGTGAGTGACAGACAGGATCACGGGGAAGCCTCGGGGCACACCATCCTGGGGCCGCATCACACTGGGGCAGCCGGGAGTGGCACGCCCAGGGCTCCGGGTGCCCCTCGAGGGGAAAAATCGGATTTTTTCGGCCGACAGTGCACGTTTTAACGCTCTACAGGCGCTCTGGCCATCTGGGCGGACCATCCTGGGTGATAGTGCTACAACCACGGTCATACTGGTCATACTGTGCATGACGCCCCTGCCGTCGACGCATGACAGGGGTTAAATAAAATTTGTTTCAACTTTCAGATGTTAGCTGTGACATGCACACACACTACACGTACGCATGGTACCGGCATGGGAATGCAGAGCGCTGTTTGTAGTACCTATTCCACTCGAGGCTGCGCCATGCCATGTTCTTTTCAGAGCCCTCAGCGAAAATCAAAAAATGTTTTACGCAAAACACACACTCCGGCCTAGAAGAGCGAGGAGGTGGGAAGAGTGGCGATGAGGCTCTATTACTGCTCAGCTGATCATCGTGTAGTTTCGTATCCACCATAGGCAGGACGTAGGAAGACATGAGGTGTGAAAAAATGAACAAGAGTCAGTAAACAGAATGAACAGCTGAGGAGAAACTAGAACAAGAAAACAAGAAGCCCTAAGGAATCCAGGACCGCATGCAAGTACTGTGCAGTGCACTCACTTGCAAGTTCTAGTCATTGGACCAGAGAGCCTACTGTGTGCTATGAGTGACTGAGAGCATCTACATGTACAGTATACCGTGTACAGTAGTACCCAGTGGGCCCACCTCAGCCGATGATGTGCATGTGCGCAGCTTTTAAAGATGTATGCGGCATACTGGTACATGCATCCTGAATGAAAGAACAAAGTGTGGCTAGGCAGGCCCGCCAGAATTGGTCAGGTTATCACTGGACCTACTTTTTGGCCACCAACACATGCTTGCTGCTGTGGAGGACATGTGTACCCGCCATATCACACACACCAAGTAGAAAAGGCCATGAAACTACCGGACCAATCAAAAACTGCTTCCGGCGGTCCTGCTAGGTCATGTGCCCTTCCGGCCTTAAATTAAAAGTCTTGGCAGGAAAAGTGCGAGCTTCCTTGCACAGAGCAAGCAACACAATTATCTTGATGTACATGTATGCGGAGCATTATGGTCATTTTGGTCTCTGCTGCTTGGTCTCAATATGTGTACCTGTACTAGGTGCTGGAAAAAGCGGACTAGGAATTCCCATCGGGTCTTCGTTCAGAATGGTGGCCCAGCACCAATTCCGGCCTTGCCATATCGACATCGAATGCAATTTGCACCGAACCCAATCCCTCTGGACGGCAGCACACAGTCCCTAGCTCCACTGGTGCAGAGTATGAGTGTGCAGTCCTTGCCCAGCTCTATACGTGCTGCGTCACCACCACGCAACACAGCCGGTGCGTTCCAGCCCGAAACGCCCATGGTGAAGATGAGCCAAGGCAGCTCCATGAGGCGTGCCTCACTACAGCCACCAAAGCCGCTACAGGCCGACATCTGGAATGCGCCTGTGTTCAACATCGGAGCGGTCGCCGACAGTCCTATCACCGTCAACCTGAAGAAAGGAGAGAGCAGCGATATGCTGAACATGAGCACGCCTCGAGTTCCACGGAGCAATCCCATCAGGAGACCATCTCCGTTGATCGACGCTGCAGACAATACGGACAGCAGCATGGCCAAAGCAGCGCCACTGAAGCACCGCCGACACATGCAACTCCAGAAAGAAAACCGCATGGGCCGACGCTCCCAGAGCTGCGAGGACATTCGCGAAGGGGAAGTGAGCAACGCCAGGACTCTGCGGAGGCCGGAAGCCATCCAGCAGACTCAGGCAAAACACCAGCAGCTCACCCAGCAGGAGCGTAGAAGGCTGCGACGCTCGCAAAGCCTAAGCGACCTGCACCGTAAGCCTGCAAAGTATGCTTGGTCCTGAATAAAAGTATGCCTGACCCTGAATAAAAGTATACCTAATCCTGAATAAAAGTATACCTGGTCCCGAATGAAGGTTTGCCTGGTCCTGACAAAAGAGCCCCCCCCCCGTAGCTGAACAAGCCACCACTGATTTTTCTGCACTGATTTTGCGTGAATGTGTGACTGCTGTGATACCTGTATTGCTCAACTAATTACTTACATGCAACTGCTGTGATTACAGTATGGCTCAACTTACATGCAACTGCTGTAATTTCAGTATGGCTCAACTTCATGCATATACATCGGTACCTACATGCACATGTTCAGCCGGGTGTACATACTACATGCATGCTTGCAGTTGCAGTGTACCACAGCAATTGCTTGCAGGTCTACAAAGGGACAGTCACGAGTGTGCCAGCTGGGCAGTAGCGCATTCTGATGGGGGCACGTTCCACGCAGCACCCTCCCCCCCCCCCCCCACCTGCCCCTGACATACCTAAAGTAGAAATAATTGCACTCATCATCTTGCCACTGTAGTCTGTACTGCAGTAACTTTCTATAGCCGCTTACACTGGTGCTGATTGGTGCTATCAGCCAGCAGGGTCATGTACATGTACATCTCCTGTGTTTCCTTACAACAAGCCTCTACCCACACGCATAGGCTATACTATTTACGCAATACCTAATCTGCAAGAACTGAAGAAACATATGCCCGCACGATGATGCCAGTGCCGAGTGTACTAGTATCTCATATTAATTTTAAAATGTAATAGCACTGGCACCAAATTTTTGTGTTTAAATTTTAACCTGCAACGAAAGACACACAGGCATGTATGACAAGAGGAACTGCATGGCGTGTGCATCATTCTGCTAACAACAGCACTATCACTTTTGCAGCCAAGGTTGTTATCATTACCTTTGAGAGAGGCCATTATTGCACGTGCACGAGGAGTCAGTGTACAGTGTTAAAAAAAGACTTTACTTTGTAATGTAGAAAGGAAAAGGACATATGGATACGAGTTAAGAGTAACTCTCCATCACTGTAACTGGATACTATATAACGGTTACAGTCAGAAAGTGCAACAACTAGGTACAAAACTGACAGAGTACTGAGACATTCGACGTCCTGACACCTAGCTTCCACACATCTCCGTAGCGCTAACCGACAGCCTTCCAACTTGGAAGGTTCAGGGTTATGGAAAGACCAAAGAGGGGAAGCCAAGCGCAACGAAAACGAGCAAAAGCTACAGTCCCAACGGAACAAAGAATGTCGATTGTTACTGGACGATGACGAGAGCTTTGTCAAATATCGTACTGGTCTCGTCATAGTCCAGAGAGAGAGAGAGACTAACAAATGAGGGCTGAGACCTCTACATCAATACTAGGGCTCAAACGATTAGTCCGATTAACCGGTTGCAGACCGGTTACGAAGAATTAACGGTTAACCGATAAAGATAAAGGTTACGCAGTAACTTTTCAGTCAATTTTTCAAGTATCAGGTCGTTGCAAAGTGTGCACTTTCGCGGGCTGTCGCACGCGTACGCAATTTCTGGGCTGTCAACTCGGTCATATCTGGTCTCTTGGTGTGAGAGTATGTATGAATGAGCATGCAAGGGAATGTACAAGTGTGCGTTGTACTGAATAGGGTACATTTTTTGAATGAGTATAGTCAAATATACGGTTAAAAAAGAGTCCGCAGGATTGCCGTGGCTTATAGGTTATAACCGGTTAACCGACCGTTAGCTTAGCAGTTAACCGTCAGGGGTAAAACCGTGACCGTTTGAGCCCTAATCAATACCCTTCCCGACACATTGACCCACAGCGCGCCTTATCTATTTGCTGATGATGTTACACTGCTCAACACTCATAACATCGGTTTACCTGTTGGTGAGAATCTGGCCAACTTCCAGTTGGATTTAACAAGCTGCCAGCGCTGGGCTAGAGGCATTCACGGGGAGTTTTCTGCGGCCAAGACCACCATGTTCTCCAACTATGCTCCTCCACCCTCTTCGTCTGTCCAAATGGACAACGTACCACTCAATGTTAAAAGTACCGTAATCCATCTAGGCGTAGAGATCAGCACTAATCTTAATTCCAAGACCATTTCACTACTGTGTTCAAAAAGTTTCGCCAACGTGTAAATAATTTTAAATTTGTTATGCTTTATGGGCCGTCATCTATCGCATGCACATATTGCCCTACTCTACAAGTCATATGTCCCCCGGATCTACTGTATGGGTCCGTTGCGTTTAGCCCAGGTCTCACTCAGGCCCAGACCGACCGGCTCCAAGTAGCACAAAACCGTGGGGCAAGAGCAGTTTATGGCCGGCCGGGGTTCTCTCGTGCCAGTGATCTCCTGGAACGCATGCAGGTGTTCAGGATTGGAGAAGTACATCGGCAGAAGGTCCTGGTCTTTGTCTGGAGGTGCATACACGCCAGTGCGAGTCCATCCCTCCAGGAGCTCTTCGTACGCTGCGCGGATCGTAGGACGCGCCTGGGTCTTTGTGGTCCACTTCACAACAATAACACACACAGAAGTCTCTGCTGTGAGCACGGTGGCTCGGCAATGGCTTTATTATTGATATTATTATATCTCCTTCCTGATATTTTTTTCTTTCTTTTTTGAATAATTGTACGCATAGGGCCTGATATCATAAGAAAAATTAGCACAAGACACTGCTGCTACTATAGTCGCACAGCAAAACACACAGAAAACGACAAAATGTTACAATGAATGTAACAACACCCGTCCAAGCTAAAGGACCGACATCCCTGCCCCAGGACGGCATCTCGAACCCCCCACACACTCACCACACGGTCATCATCCAGCTTCAGTTCAATCACTGTATTCTTCCCCTGCAGACTCAACCCCCCTGTCACTAGCCATACAATCTGAAGCTGTATGTAACCATACAATGGCCCACGACGCACACACCACCCCTACGTTTTTTATATCTAAAAAAGAAAAGCAGTCGTAACTGCAACAGCCACATGGCCAATAAGAAAAACCAATACGATAATATAATCGATAAACACACACCCAGAAGTCAGGGGTGGGAGGGTGGGATACAAACTGCACCAACGAAAAGCCACTGCGAAGTGACAGGAATGCGGTCCAGCACAACATTTTTGCGGACGCAAAAAGTTGTGGGGAAATCCCAAAATCGGTGCGATTTTGCATGAGCCCAAATGTTCAGGTTACCCACAAAGACACAAGCTTTCCAACTCTCTTTGGCCGTTGGAAAGCGTACCATCTCGCCCTGGGGCTCCGTCTACCAGCTACACGAACCCGCGCCGGACGATCTCGCCCTGCCTCCCGAGGTAGTGCCCTTTGGAACGTCCTACCGGATGCAGTCAGAGTACTGTCGTCTCTCAGCAGCTTCAAAGCTGCCGTCGTACCGTATACCCTCCGATCTTCCTGATGTTATGATTAGAAACTTGCCCTGAGACAGCTTCCTGTCTGTGATTGATTTTCACTGTTTACCATTATTATTTGCCATGGCGACCCCCGTAAGTCCGTAACTGGCAGGGCAGGGTTGGGCCTTTCATCCTCCCGATGTTAGTAGCAAGTACTCTCGTTAGCAGTAACTGTTAGTACTTTGTTTGTTTGTTTTTTATTTTATTTTTTATTTTATTTTATTTTACGAAGTAGTGGTTGCGACTTCGGCGATAATTTGTAAGAAAGGGTTTGCTCCCCACACCGGAGCTCGCGCTATTCCGCCGACTTTACTTGACACTTGACTGACTCACGACTGCCATCCAGAGCACACGAGAAGTCCATCGAACCTTCGACTCGGCAAACCTGCAAGAAAGCACCACTCCCTGCTCAATACACAGTGTTTCGGGGAATTCACCCCTCATCAGTTGAGCTTGAGTAGGCTGAGGAAGATTGTGCCTGAAGAGCACCACTTATATAGTGCTCTCCAGGCACAAACATCACCAGGGATACAAACTTACAGAGACGCTCCGTTTCCAGCGCGACAAACACCTCGTGAACACCAGATAGCAGCGTGAGTCAGTGTCGCTCCTGGACGGTGAGACAGACGTCGAGGACCCTCGGTCATTCACAACGCTGTCACCTCCAAACCAACTAGTCGCAAGCCCGCGCTGGGCATAACAGTACGAAGTAGTGGTTGCGACTTCGGCGATAATTTGTAAGAAAGGGTTTGCTCCCCACACCGGAGCTCGCGCTATTCCGCCGACTTTACTTGACACTTGACTGACTCACGACTGCCATCCAGAGCACACGAGAAGTCCATCGAACCTTCGACTCGGCAAACCTGCAAGAAAGCACCACTCCCTGCTCAATACACAGTGTTTCGGGGAATTCACCCCTCATCAGTTGAGCTTGAGTAGGCTGAGGAAGATTGTGCCTGAAGAGCACCACTTATATAGTGCTCTCCAGGCACAAACATCACCAGGGATACAAACTTACAGAGACGCTCCGTTTCCAGCGCGTTGTCTCCGGCTGATCGACAAGCATTTTCCTAAGGGGTCCAAAATGAACAAAATCTTCAACCGCTTCAATGTGAAGGTGAGCTATGTACTCCTGTTTGCCGAATATGGCCCACATTATCAGTGGCCACAATAAGCGTCAATTGTGCGTCCAGGAACCGGACAAGCCGTGCAACTGCCGTCGCAAGGACCAGTGCCCTCTCAACGGAGCGTGCCAAGCAACCAGCATAGTCTACGCGGCGGAGGTGTCGAGTGATGGCCACAGCGATGGGCCCAAAACCTACATTGGCAGTACGGAGCCTCCATTCAAGCTTCGATACGGGAACCACAAGACATCCATCAAGCTTCCTGGATACCGCAAATCCACGGGCCTCTCAAAGCATGTGTGGGAATTAAAAGATAATGGCAAGACGCACGACATCAAGTGGCGAGTGGTCCAGAAGGCCAAGGCCTACAGCAACATAACAAAAAGATTCAGCCTGTGCCTCGAGGAGAAGGCGAGAATAATCACTGCCGACAGGAGATCGAGCCTCAACAAGCGGTCGGAGTTGATATCCAAATGTCGACATCAAAATAAATTCATGCTGTCAACACCGATAACATGATCTTCTCGGCACCCTGCCTCCAGGCAGTAGGGCCAGTTGATAGCTCTCTGCCGCCTTGTCACCATCATCATCTTTGCACCGCGGAACTCACTAGCTAGGCCAGCTCAGTTTTATCACCTTTATCCTTTATCACCTTAGTACCGCGATCCTTACTGGCTATGACACTGAATCGGATATGAGTTGATAGCGCCCCTAGCGCTTTCTGTTATCCTTGTCCCGCCATACTGGGCTTTAAATAGTGGGTTATTTTTCTTGATGTTCATATCACCTGATGAGTGCCTGAGATGGCATGAAACTTTAAGTTGTGACTGATCAAGCCATCTGTTGTTCTGACTAGTGTGTCACGGCTCTACCTTCCCGGTGTCGAGCTCTCTTGGATTTCTGCTGGAATTCACAATAGTGTACATTGCACATACATACATACTCAATCTGCGGACAGCATGCTGTTTCGTTCTTTGTGAACTCATCAGCGTACATATGTACGACCAGATGCCTGCTGCGATCTGCGAAGATTGATTTTGATCGCTATGAATCGAAGAATAATTTAAATAGGCTGTGTAATTTGGAATCCCTTCACTTCCGACGCATTTACATTTCCATCACCGTTTTGTTCAAGTATATCCATTGGCACCCGGATTATCTATCCCGCTTTGACATCAATATCTCTTCTAGCACACGCCGACCAAACAAACTGATTTTCAATTCTCATGGCCGCATCTCTTCCTCTCTCTTTCTACATAAAATCGGAAAGCTGTGGAACCGCCTTCCACCAAGGCTGACATCCCAAGATTCACTGTCTAAATTTCAGCAGCAATATCGCTTGCACTTGAAAAGTTTTAAATTTGACTGTAGTGGTATATCCCTGGACATTTAAATTAATTGTTTTATTTTGAACAACCCAGCCCTGTGTTTATTGCTCATTATGTAGCATATACTGTAACACGTGTAGTTTCCTCACTGTTTATTTCTATTGCATGATTTGCATCAGGAGATTCCCTCGACAGGCCATCGCCTCTGGGAGATCCTAAAGATTATTATTATGACAACAGGGTTTTACGTCTGAAAACAACCGCACGAATTAACAAGCAGGTTGTCAGAGAAACAGGGAGAGAGACGGGCAGGCAGGCCAACAGACTAGACAGGCATAGAATGAAAATATGGCGATAGTGATCCGTCTGACCTCAAAGGTTCATGCTGTGTGGAACAGCAGCAGTACGAAATTGGGCCGGGTGCGGTATGGCCCGTACCTCGCTGGGCAACGCATTCCAGAGCCTAGCTCCTTGGAACGCGAGACAACCCTTACCCAGCGCAGTGCGGGTTGGCGGTGGTCGATTGGAGCCGAGTAGGAGCGCCACTGGTTGGTAGTAACAGCACTTGCAGTGTAGGGCTAGCACGGGAGTAGCGGCAGCACCAAACCAGGAAGATGAGCTTCTGGATGAAGATCTCCCGGACACGGTAGGCGCCGAGTTGTACTAGTAGGTTGCTGGCAGAGGTGCGCGGCGAGCATCCGTACACAGCTCGAGCCGCACGATTCTGCAGAATTTGGAGACGGTCCAGGTGCTTACCCGCCAGCGATGCTGAGAAGGCATTGGAGCCATACGAGAAATCGGGCATGATCACAGACTTGAAGTATTGGATGCGGCTTTGCATGCTGAGACAGCGGCGCATCCGCCACACTGAACACCAACTTTCTTGTTAAGGCGGGCAACGCACCTATCCATCTGAGTGTTCCAAGACATGGCGCTGTCAATGTTCACTCCGAGGTAGTAGCGAGCAGAAGAGACAGTAGGCAGCTTAGTCGCATGACACCATACGTCGAGTTCAGTTTGCGCTTCTAGCTTCCCAGCCAGTACAACCAATGCGTCAGCTCCTGTTGTGTCGGGTGACTCCACTCCAGGTCAGTACGATGTCATCTGCCAACTGGATCGACTCAGCTTACTGGGCAACATATTATGGTATGTCCCGGGTGTAAAGGCTGAACAGCAGTGGACTTAATACCAACCCCTGTGGTACTCCACAGGAGCAGGCTGCCACTATGCTAAGCTGGGATCCCAGCTGGACAATCTGGCAGCGATCCGACAAGTATAGCATGAGCCACTGGAGTGCTGTTCCAGTGACGCCCACACAGAAGAGATGCTCGACTAGTTGCTGGTGGCGAACCTTGTCGAACGCCTTCGACATATCCAGGAGGACCACACCCGTGAACATGCGGCGGTCTCTTGAGGCGAGGATCCGGTTGACCATCAACACAAGGGCATCCTCCGTGGAATGTCCTGTCCGGAGTGCAAACTGTGTGCTGGGCAGAGAACCAGCCATATCCAGAAAGGTGACAAGTGCCTTCTGCACCACCTTCTCGAGCAGCTTCGAGAGAATTGGGAGCAGGGACACAGGACGGAAATTGTTGGCGACAGATGGATCGCCAGCCTTGTGCAATGGGGTGACATACGCACGCTTGAAGCCAGCGGGTACAGTGCCGGAGGTCAGGGACGCGTTGAAAAGTGCTGCAACTGATGGTGCTAGCAGGTCGGCACAGCACTTTAGAAGTAAGCCTGGGATGCCGTCGCTGCCTGTTGCTTTGCGCGGGTCGATGCCCTTCAAAAGCTGTTCAGCATCGCAGACACGCACATGTTGGAATGAGTTCAGGGCAGACCGAGGCTGTGGACCCTGAGGCATAGAGAGCACTGAAGGTCGAGCATCATCAGAGACTACCTTGCCAAACGTGGACGCAACATGTTCGATGTCGCATGTCAGCTGGATTGATTGTCTCTTGCGTCCAGTCACAGTATTTAGGACTGACCATAACTTGCGTGGGTTCTGGCAATTATCTTGGCACTGACTTTGGAAGTACTGGCTGCGTTTGCGCCTGTTTGTATTCGCAGCAACCGAGCGAGCACGTCTATATGCTGCGTGAGCTTCAGAGTTGGCTTTGTCAGCAAGCCACTTTCGATACAGGTGACGCTTCAGCTGGTTTATCTTGTACAGCTCTCCGTCAGACCATGGAGGATGGAGCTTGCCTATCTTAATCTTGCATTGCTGCAATGGCGCGTGTCTGTCGAGGACAGAAAGGAATCGTTGATGCCAGTGGTCCCACATGGCTTGCACATCAGAGTCTGGTGGGTGCACATGAAGTTCAGCATTGTAGTCCTGCGCGCGCGTCACTCATGGCTGCATGCTACCACGGCTAAATTAGCCATAAGTAGAAGTAGAACGAGAACTGGGTAGAACTGACGTTATGATCCAAAGAACACGAAAAAATGCATAATTTTGAAAATTTCCTAGCCTAGGGGCATGATCGATTGGGCGAATCCCGAGCAAGTGTGCTCCGAGTGAGCGTGATTGTTTGGTCGAATCCGATCGAATCCGGAGTAGGTGTACATGTACTTGGAGTGGAAGCCGACCACACCGGCCCCCACACCGGGAGTGGCCGGAGTGGAAATGGACTTTGCCGTTTTTTTTGCCAATCGATGACACCCTAGGGCTCTTTAGAAAGGGTTAAAAATAAAATGAGTCACTGTTTGCGATTCGGTTGGAACCCCCCCCCCCCCCCCCCCCCTAGAGGTGACCCTGCGTTCGCGCCTGCTAATATACATGTAGGTGACTTGCCACTTCAGCGCCACCGTTTCAGCGTGATACATTTCAGTGCCAGCTTCTCAGCGCCATGACTATCAGCGCGGTACAATATTAGCAAGAGTTTATGGGTTATGGACTCTTGATATTAGAACAGTGCCAGCAACCCAGTGCGAAAAAGGATCATCTCTAAACCGCCTCTTTAGATCTTGTACAGACAGTGCGAACAAAAGATCTACATGACATGTCGAGTTGTGTGGATCATGGAGAACCTTTTCCTGGAGATCTACAGGCATCCCTCAAAATATGCTGAAAAGTGCTCTTTTTTCAGTGAAAACAGGCAAAAAGTGCTGTTTTTTTTTCAGTGAAGCATAGCCATGATAGTAGAATAGTAGTAGTAGAATTTATTATTTTGATAGGGAAGGCCCTACAGACGTTGCCGTCTTGTTACAGGGAACCCTAAGTGCTCTTTACAGAGCGAAACAAATACATGTACAGATATGAACTCAAGCTGAGAAATGAATACGCACTCTTCCATTTATGGGTCCACGAAAGGCAAAACGGGAAGTAAAGTTCAAAAAACCCACTTCAGCATTGTGTACACCGGGTACAAGCTTCAACAATTTGTTGCCCCCCCCCCCCCCCCCAAAAAAGGCGGCGTGCCAAGGCCCATTGAGCACTCGGAAACTGTGATCGCATGCATGAGCAAACAACAGATTTTAGCACTTTTTCAGCTAAAAAAGCTCAAAAAGGGCGATATTCACCAAAAAACGCAATAAAGGGCGAAAGAAACGGGCTTTTCCAAAAGGGGCCAAAAAGGGCGAGTCACGTCCCTCCTTGCGCCCTTGTCCGTTGAGTGCGTAGCTTCTGTTGTAGTTGGCTGTTGATCGTCTTGGTCTTTCAATAGTGGGCTTGGATGGTGGATTAGTTGTGGTTGCTGTAGGTTGCATTGTTGGTGATGGTGTGGGAGCTGCTGATACGCAAGGTGGGTCTTTTTGAGTTGGCAATTGTAGTGTTAATGCCATTGTCGATGCTGCTCGCGGTCTGTCACTGGCAAGCTCCACCGCCGCAAGAGCCGACGGCGGAGGATCAGGAGGAGGCAGTGGGACCGGGACCGCAAGCGGCACCACCCCAGCCAAAGCCGCCAGGGGCACTGACGAAGGAACCACCGACGGCAGGAGCAAAGGCGGCAACACAAACCGGCCCGATGATCCACCACGCCCACCCTCCTCCACCACCACCAGCGACGGCGGAGCAAGCACAGTCTGTGAACCAGGATCCACAAGTTAGTTGTGTAGGTAACGGTTGTTTTCTGGGTCGCCCTCGCTTCGGTCTTTGTTGTTGTGCGCAAGGTGGAAGTATGTGACGTGGTGTGTGTTGTTTGATGCGTGCGTTTAGGTGCTGAACAGTCCTACCAACATACCGACTAGCGCATTGTCGGCATTCAAAGTTGTAAATAAGATGACTAGGTGAAGGGCTGGTAGGACATCCTTCCGCACCGTAAACGCACGCACCGTCGTAAAGACTGGCACAAAGTGTACTGCATATACATGTAGTATGTTCGACGAACAACAGACTTTGCTGTTGTGTTAATTTTTTAATTCGCGAACCAAACGGGCAGATCTGCCCAATGAAAAGGTGGCGAATGCAGATAGAAAGCAGTAATAAATGAAATTGGGGAGGGATGTAATAAGGATAGAGGTGGAGAAAAACTTGCCAGCTGATCATCAAACAGGACGTTTGGTACTCTAGGTACTAAGGGTGTGCGGGATAATGCTGGCGCGGAACTGGCGGAGCGTGGAGAGGGCACGTATATCACTGGGTAAGGTGTTCCACAGCTGGGCGCCCCAGAACGCGAGGCAACCCTTGCCGAACCTGGTGCAAGCTGGCGGTTGGCGCAGACCCATGGTGGAGTGCAACCTAGTTGGGCCAGCTGACGAAGGAACTAGGAGGGCTTGCAGGTCAGAACTTGCGTGCCCATTCCGAGACCTCCAGACAAGAACGATGAACTTCTGCCTGAATATCTCGGATACTCTGTAGGTGTCCAATTTCAGCAGGGGGGTACGCGCGGAGGTGTGATGCGAGAGTCCGAAAACCGCCCTTGCCGCCCGATTCTGCATGACTTGTAGCCGATCCAATTGGTTGGCAGTAAGAAGTGGGGAAAACGCATTGGATCCGTACATCAGGTCAGAAATGATGATCGCTTTAAAGTAGAGAACTCGGCTCTGATGAGTCAAGCAGCGACGCAACCTCCATAGTGCTCCGATCCTCTGGGTCAGTCGAGCGTGCAGCGATCAACATGGGGCGTCCATGACAGATCCGAGTCGCGGATACCAAGATACCTGGCCGCAGTAACGACAGGAATCGGCGTTTCATGACAGTTTACATAACCATTGATCGTGTGCTGGGGCTGCTGAGGCTGCCTGTTGGGGTATACAGGGATCACTTGGCTCTTGGCTGCATTCAAAATGAGACCACGGGTCTGCAACCAGTCAGCAAGTGCAGAAACCGTGGCCGATAGCGTAGCAGATACCGTGTCCAGGGATGTGCTGCTGCTGATCAGCGCGATGTCATCGGCAAATTGAACCGATGAAGACTGGTTAGCTATGGTTGGAACTTCGCGGGTGTAGATACTGAAAAGGATCGGTCCTAGAACAGAACCTTGTGGCACGCCACAGGATGGTGCAGAAATGGCACTCTGATCTCGTCCAATACAGATACGCTGAGTACGGCCCGACAGAAAGGCGGAAAACCACTCCAGGGCTGTCCCTGTTATGCCGATATCGAATAGGTCCTGGAGTAGCCGTTCATGACGAACCTTGTCGAATGCCTTTGACATATCTAGAAGGCATATGCCAGTACACAAACGCTTGTCCCGTGCAATAAGAATACAATTTAGCATAAGTACCAGGGCATCCTCCGTTGAGTGGCCTGCGCGGAATGCAAACTGAGTCGTGGGGAGGGTACTAGATATGTCCAGAAACTGGGCTAGCTTCTTTTGTACGACTTTCTCCAAGAGTGTTGACAATATGGGAAGTAGGGACACTGGACGGAAGTTAGTGGGAATAGACGGGTCCCCAGCTTTGAACAGCGGGATAACGTGTGCGAGTTTGAAGGCTGTGGGGACAGTGCCATTGACAAGCGAGGCATTAAACAACGTGGCCACGGACGCAGCTAGGATATCGGCACAGCACTTCAGAAGGTGACCAGGTATCCCGTCGCTTCCTGTTGCCTTGGCAGGGTTGATTTGTCGGAGAAGCCGTTCTACTTCGCCAAAAGACACTGGCGGCAATTCTGACATTGCAGTCTGAGGCTGTGGACCTTGCGGTAGCGAGATGCTGTGAGGACGGGCATTGTCTGTTACTACTGCCTGGAAGACTGACGAAACTTCTTCAATGGGGCAAGTAGGCTCCACACGTACTCTCTTCCTGTTCGTAACGGAGTTTATGACGCTCCAGAGCTTACGCGGGTTCTGACTGGACGCGGCACATTGCGCTCGGAAGAAATCGTTGCGCTTTCGGCGATAGGCATTTCTGGCGCTTGAGCGTGCTTGCTTAAACTGTACATGAAAATTCTGGTTTCCCTTATCGCGTAGCCACCGTCGGTGTAGCTGGTTTTTACGTTGGTTGAGCTTGTGGAGCTCTCTGTCGGACCAGGGCGGATGGGATTTGCGGTTGGAGGATACATAGCGGATGGGTGCATGCTTGTCCACGACAGCCAAGAACTTGGTGTGCCACGACGCCCACATGGTGTCCACATCCCGCGTGTTAGTAAAATCATCCCGCCCTGCGGAGCTGACATCCCGACGGAATTCGCAGAGGTTCACCGACCGAGTATTTCTCTGAGCTCGGACCCGCTCTACTGCCTGAGGTGACACGCTGCGAGAAACCTGAAGGTGCAGGTTAGCCTCAATCCCAAAGTGGTCGCTAATGGTCAAAGGCAGGACGTGGCACTCACTGATGTCTTGACTAGCTGAAAGAATGAGATCGATACCCGAGATGCCTAGCTTACCGAACTGTTTAAGCTAGGCATCTCGGGAACTGCACTCAACTGGTTCTGCAGTTACCTGTCTGGCCGGACACAGCAGATCAAATTGCAGGATCAGTTGTCAGGCACTGTTCCTTGCTCTCGCGGTGTTCCGCAGGGCAGTGTCTTAGGCCCACTCCTCTTTGTTATTTACACTGCTGACGTCAAGTCAATGATGCCTCCGGATGTGGCAGATCAGGAATTCGCTGATGACATCGCTCTCGACTGCTCTGACGCGTGTCCCAAGCAAGTCTGCGAGTCTCTGTCATCTGCAGTGACCAACCTCGCCAACTGGCTAGATGACATCGGCCTACTTCTGAATGCCCAGAAAACCCAAGTACTGTTTGTAAAGCCAAGAGGCGGTGCTGATGTTCAAGAACATGTACGTTGTCGAGGACAACCCCTGGAAGCAACAACATCTGCAAAATACCTGGGTGTTGTAGTCGACAATGACCTCTCCTGGCAGCCACATATCAGCCAAGTCACACGCAAGATCGGGCCAGTAATTGGACAGCTATGGCGACACGGCAGGTCCCTGAGCCTAAGAGCCCGCCAA
>NC_088643.1:58400046-58420046 GCF_964019385.1 Sycon ciliatum | reverse complement strand
CTGTTCTGTAGAGGCGTGCTCCTACCTCGGCACACACCCAAACCACACAAAAGACCAGCTCACGACTATCAAGAGAACTCTGTTAGAAAACTCTGGCTCCAAGCCGCAATTGCTTGAAACCTTTCACCGAACTCTTAAGCAATACAGCCTACTCTAGCCAACTCACTACTGCCGTGAAAACGACTAGCTATAACACTTGCATGCCAAGAACTCCATCAGCAGGCGCGAAAGAAGGTGAAGACAAAGCCTGTGACTTAAAAGTGTGAACCCTAACGAAAGTCACAGCTACATGTAACACGAAACGAGGATGCATGTCAGTGACATGTGCGACCTCCTGAACATTCTCCCCTTCCCGATATGTTGAAAAGTAACATCGAAAAGCATATCGCAACTCAACAAACAAATTTCCAATGCGACAAAAGCATTATTCCGAAAAGCTGTTGAAGAAATACAGCAAATGAACAATGTGAACACATTCAAGAAATAGTGAATCAAACTTTCCTTGAAATCAGTTTCACAAACGCCTCCGGCTGGTGGTTGTCACCTAGCCAATGTGACACCAGGGGCTTTAGCACAAGCCAAGCGGACATAGTCGCGTGATAGGGCGTGTCTTCTCCTTGCCGCCCACAAGCACCTTAGCCACTCGTACATGTCCATCTGGACCAGGAAAGACTGCCGTAATTCTTCCCCACGGCCAGTGCCCTCGTGGCGTGTCGGGATGAAGAACGTCCGGTTGAGTATTTCTCTCCGGTGGTCGCCACAAGAAACGCAAGTACGGTTGGTCCTCGGAGTGATTTCGAATCTGAAGGTACATCTCCCGAATATCACAAACGATGGTTACCGAGTCGCGCCGGAATCCGAGCAGCACTTCCAGTATCTCTCGCTGCAGCCTAGGGCCCGGCTCTACGCAGTCGCTGAATACCATGCTGTAATTGTCGGGCAGTTTTGATTTCTGGCCATTCCATTGAAGGTGAATCTCGTTCCCAGCCCCGTCGAGTTGCCGCATTGACTGCTCAACTTCAGGCTTCACACTGCGGTCCTTCATGTGCCAGGAGGGCTCAGGGCTGATACCGCATTGATCAACTTCCCGTTGCCGGTTCAGCTGTACGCTACAGTAGGTGCTGTTGGCGCGGGTTGGTCGATCATCATTGTTTAATACTGCTCCGATACATGTCCAACCTAATGGCGTTCTGCGAGCTAGCGGTTCTCCCGGCTTGCAATTGACTTCCTCCCAGCAAGAATGCAATTCACTATGATCACTGCCAATTAGAAGGTCCACTGATTCCTCGATGAGAGCCGTGAAGGGAACATCTCGCAGGTGGTCCCATTGCGCTGCCGCATTCGCCCAGTCAACAGCCTTCAAGTTGCTTGCGATGCTTTCAATAGTTAGCGCCGTTAATTTGGACTGGAATGTTCCGTCAGCGCTTTCCACTGTGATGTTGACCGGCGTCGTGACGAATGTTTCCGTCAACCCGCTCAGAAGAGAAACTGATGCCTGCTGCGGTCTTCCTGCCACCCTCAACTTCCCAGCAGCTGCAGTGGTTATGTAGGTGGTAGTGCTGCAATCGTCCAACATAGCGTTACCTGTACCCGTTCTCCTTCATGCACAAGCGACACCGAGAGGATGCGTAACGAGACCGAAGGTACTCCACGTGCCTGATCTTCTCCCAGATCCGGCTCCCCTTCCGTGATGTTGCATGCTTGGATGGAGCAATTAATAGAGGCTGACTCTATTGCAGGTGTTGTTGCCCCTCTTGTGCTGATTGAAGCTGTGGGAGCGCTTGACGATGCTACATCACTGCTCATGGCTGCTTCAGGCAGGTTCCGTTTCTGCTGCGGTTGACGATCATGAAGCAGCTGGTGATGTGTCTGACTGCAGCCACTGACCCCGCACTTCCTGTTTCTAGTACAGGATGTCCCTCGATGTCCAGTGCCAAGGCACCTATAGCAGAGGCCTTTCTTCTTTGCTGTTTCCCACCGCCTGCTGGGCGACTCGCTCTTGAAGATATCACAACTCCATGTGTGATGGGGCGCATCACATACTGCACACTGGATTTTGGCAGCGCTCTGACCAGAGACCAAGAATGACGACGCGTGGGCTCCGGAACTGCCACCGAACGTTGGTCGACTTCTTGCAGGGGCTGGTTTAGTCGGCAGCGCCGCTGCATGATGACCATCCGCAGAACTGACTCCGTGGGCCATCTCCGCTGCTCCAGTAGCGAATTCTGCCTCCAGGGTCACCCATTCCAACAGCGTTGGTACACTGCTGGGTTTCGTGTTGTTGTGACGCCAACGGTTAAACTGGGTCAGCATGGGCATCGGCAGCTTGTTTTGCAGCTGTCGGAACAGAAGACCATCGCCCAGCTCATATTCCTTGCCTGCATCCACCATGTTCACTATCAGCACATCCAGCAAATCGGCGAATCTCTGCAGGTCTCCAGGCCGGCCTGTCCGGAGGGCGGGGAACGACTCTATTTCCTCAAATTGGAGGTTTCCTCAAATTGGAGGTTTGTCTGTCTCTGCTCGCCACCAAATTTCCTGTCTAAACGGTTTCAGCGGCTTCGTAGGCATGGGCCGAGTAGCCTAGGCTCTCGATGGCGACCAATGCCTCTCCACCTAAATACTGCTTCAGGTGCAGCAGCTTCACCTCCGGACTTGAGCTTGTCTGCCCAACACAAGCCATGAAGGCTGCTCTCCAGGCACGATAGGCTCTCTTGTTGCCTGTGAACGTTGGAATTTGTATGGGTTTCAGCCGCCGGAATATTTCGTCCGATGACTGCTGATGCCGCGTTTGGCCTGGTGCTACTGATGGCACCGGTACTGGTGCGGCAGTCGACCCTGCTGGTTGCAAACCCATGGCCTGTGGAGCGGGCGGGCTCCACAGACTAGCTGCTGGCACAGTGTGCACACCGACCACACCACTGGCGCCAGCCCACTGCCGAGACGCAGATGTAATTACTGGCGACTGAGTAGTGGTGTGACGGGTGTCAACGGATTGCTGGAATAGCGTGGCAGAAGCGGATCCAGGCGACCTGCCGATTGCGCTGAATAGCGTTGCAGGTACGGATGATCAAGGCAGCCTATCGATTGCGCTGCTTCCGCTGACTGTCTGCTGGGATGCAGGCATCTCTGGCCTCATTCCGTTTGCGCTGGCAATCTGGAGTGCTAACGTTTCAGCCGGTGACACAGGTAGGTTGCTGGTAATGCTGATCGCTCCAGTGCCGTTCGCGCTGTTTGCGCTGATCAATCCCCAAGGCGCTGATCCTGCAGCTAGCGCAGAGGTCACAGGCTGTGCGCTGTCCGCGCTGGTCTGAATTTCCGACGGGTGCACAGGCCCGGATCCAGGCGGCCTGCCAATAGCGCTGAATAGCGTTGCAGGCTCGGATCCAGGCGGCCTGCCGGTTGCGCTGAATAGCGTTGCAGGCACTGGTGCAGACTCTGGATCTGACGCATGTGGTGCGCTGCTCGCGCTCATCTGGGGAACAGCCGCGGACAAAGGCGGACCGCGTGTCGCTCTGTTCGCGCTGTGGTGGCGCCAGACTCTAAAGCGGCAGCAGCTGGCGCGCCGCTCCCTCCAACCTGCGCCGCAGCCGCGGACAAAGGCGAGCCGCTTGCCGCTCTGCTCGCGCTGACCTGGGTCTTAGACGGAGTGAGCGCTCTGCGGACCAACGGCGCCTCTGGTCGCAACTCATCCGTGCCCATGGTGACTTTCGGTCCGCTTTCGCTGACCGCCTTGTACTTGTCTTCGCTGACTTCAGCAAGACCGTACTCCGTTCCCCGGTGCTGGTCTGCAACTGTTACTTGCTCTACGCCGGCTGACCGGCTCGTCGGCTCGTACGCCGTAGTCGTACGCTAGTCCACGTGCAGCAGTAGACTCCGGGGCCTCAACTGAACTTCTGCCGTGCGCGTGCAGGTAGCTCCGGGCTCCAGCCCAACTGGGCATAGTGCTTGCGGCAGGTCCGCTGTATCCGTACCCGACCTCCGAAGCTAGTTCGCGTCGAGCCTGGACTGGGTGGGGCCGCTGTGAGACGCCCAGGTAGTCAGTTTCCTCCGCGTAACTGCGTACCTGTCCACGTACGTCCTCCAAAATGCTCTCGGTTGTGGTGGTGTGTTCCTCGAGCAATTCCGCTTCCCGCAGCGTTACTTCAATACGCTTCTCTTCGTTGGTTGAGCTGTACAGACTAACGAGGTTCAAGATAGCACTGGTGGCGTTGTCATAATGTGAGCTTAGCTCGGCTAGCTCGTCGTTAGCTTGCTCTCCTCGCACTCCGCCATTCATGGGGCGCACGAGAAGTGTCCGCCGCGCGTTGGTGAAGTGTTTTTTAGCCACCATCTTTTCTCTGAGCAGCTCGCTAAGCTTCTCGCGCTTGTTCTCTACTGCCGCTGGTTCTTCTAGGTGGTTTGCTTCCTCGGTGCTGGCGGTCCCGTCCTCCGCGGCTTGGCTGTCTTTCTCCTTGTCCTCTTCGACTGGAGACTCCATAGCCGCGCTTAGGTGGAACGTTCAGCACTTACGAGGTCGACTCGACTTAATTAACCATCCTCTGCTACCAATATGTTCTGTAGAGGCGTGCTCCTACCTCGGCACACACCCAAACCACACAAAAGACCAGCTCACGACTATCAAGAGAACTCTGTTAGAAAACTCTGGCTCCAAGCCGCAATTGCTTGAAACCTTTCACCGAACTCTTAAGCAATACAGCCTACTCTAGCCAACTCACTACTGCCGTGAAAACGACTAGCTATAACACTTGCATGCCAAGAACTCCATCAGCAGGCGCGAAAGAAGGTGAAGACAAAGCCTGTGACTTAAAAGTGTGAACCCTAACGAAAGTCACAGCTACATGTAACACGAAACGAGGATGCATGTCAGTGACATGTGCGACCTCCTGAACAGTGTCAGTGGGGTAATGCGGTGAGCAGGGGCAGCAGGGGCAGAAGGGTTACTTGACTGCACTACAAACTTTACTTCTTTAGTCGACTCCTGTCCTTTCCAAGGCAAACATAAATAGACGGGACAACGAGCAGGTCCAAACACCTCCCCCTCACTTATCTATTTCCATGTGTTTCGTAATCCTGTCCATGGTGCGCTGGATAGCGCTAACGCCGAGACCCTAGGTCGGCGTTGCTAGTCCCGCCTCACCGGCGCAGGCTCCCTGAGAGCCCCTACTAGTACATTGTCTGTCTTTCTCCTTTGTTGTCTCGATCATTATTTTCTTTTTAATTATTTTTGTCTTCTTCTTCTCCTCTCTTTGTTATGGTCTATCAGTGCAGTAGGAGGTGCATTCTGTAAAAAAATTAAAAAAATATATTAAAAAACGCAATCGTGAGTCAGTCAAGATCAAGACACTTAGTGTCAAGTAGGAAGTGTGAGCTCCGTCGTTCGGATAGGAGCAGGCACTAACTTTACTTGACTAAAGACGTTTTTAAAGTCCGATGATCATGTTCACAACGCTGGACTCGAAGGTCACGCTAGCGCTCACCTGGTTGGCGCTGAACGAACGTGTTACTTCAGAGTTGAGGGCGCTGAAATGGCACGGAATCTAGACTACAATCATACTGCTCTTGCTCATTAGTACAATCATGTAGATCTACATACTACACGTTTACACAGTCAGTAGATCTACACAGACTCAGTACATCTGGTATAAATAGCCGTTGAACGTTGACTCGATTATCATAACTACAGTCAGTGTTTCAACTATAGTATCTGGTGGTAACGTGGACCGTGAATCAGTCATGCAAACTTACTTTACTGTTGTTTACAGTCAGTAGATCTACCAGTCCAAGAGTCCAAGATTCAGTTCACTCGTCTCCAGTCTAGTCTTGCTCTAGCCCTCAGCCTGGAAGCGAAGCGTTTTTGAGTAGCAGCGGCCGTTGCCAACCTCTTGATGACACTTGGAATATGGCTGCCAAGTTCACAGTCGCGGCTCAGTCCTACCGCCCGCCGAAACGGCCCGAAGACCCTGGCAAAGCTGGACAGAGGATTCGTCTAGCAGCTAACCACTTTGCCGTAGATAGGCTACCTAAGGAAGATATTCACCACTACGACGTTGTCATAAGTCCAACCGAACTACCCAAGCGTGTAAGAATCGCTGTTGTCACAGCTGTTCTTCAAAGTGGAGATGGTCGGCTCGGAGGCCAGAAACCCGTGTACGACGGAACTGCGAATATGTATTGTGCTCGCCCGTTGCCGTTCGACAGTGAACACGCCACTTTTGAAGTCCAGTGGGCCGAGCCAGAAAGACCCGACACTAGAAAGACGTATCAAGTGACATTGAAGCGAGTGTCCCGAATCAGTACAGATCTGTTGACGAGCTTCGCACAGCAGGCACATTGCCGGAAACCGGAACATCGCAAAGATAGGCGGCAGCAAGCCCTGCTAGCTGCGGAGAACTTGCAGCCCGCCATTCAAGCACTAGATGTGATCTTGCGCTACGGACCGGCGAGTCGATACGTGTCGGTTGGACGCTCGCTCTTCTCGCCAGGGGACAGCACTCAGATCGCTGGCGATATTGGAGGAGGCATGGCCGCATGGCGCGGCTTCTACTTGTCCGCCAGACCTAGCATGTGGGGAGTACAGCTCAATGTCGATGTGGCCCATACCGCCTTCTACAAAGGCCAGGCCGTTATTGACTTTCTGAATGAGGCCAGGAAAGGCCGGGGAATCGAATATCCCATTGAGAGAGGACAGTGGCGGGACGAACACTGGAGTAAGGTCAAACCTGATTTGAACGGTCTCAAGGTAGAAGTCTCCCATTCTGGTGCCAGGCGCACGCATCGTGTCATAGACATTTCCGTCGAACCCGCAACAGGCATCGTGGTCACATCGCAGGACAGTGCTGGTGAAGAAGTCAAGACTTCCGTTGCCGACTATTTCAAGAATCGCTACAAGATACAACTCAAGTACCCTGCCTTGCCGTGCGTCCAAGTTGGCACGCGGGAAAGACGGACCTTTTTTCCAATGGAGTTGTGCACGATCGCATCTGGCCAGCGTGTCGACAAGAAGCTACTGGAGCGCAGTGCTGCCAAAATGATAACCGCGACGGAACAATCACCTCCAAAGCGGAGGGTGGCAATAATGCAGAAAGTCAGAGAGGCTAAACTGAACCAGAGTGAGGTACTGAGTGACTTCGGCATTCACATCAAAGAGGATATGGTGGAGGTGACCGGGCGTACCATCGACGCTCCCGGAATGAGGCACTGCAAGACTGGTCCTCCCCTGCCTCTAAAAAACGGCGCGTGGAACGCACATGGGAAGAAGTTGTATGATCCCAAGAACCTGGATGCCTGGGCTCTGATCAATTGCTATCAGGAGGTTAACGTCAAGACGTTAGAGAAGTTCTTCGAGCAACTTGGGTCGTGTGCTGCACAGGATGGCATTACGCTGAACCCGAGACCCGAATGCTGGAAGTCCGGACCGGCCGGACCCAAGATGTACCAGCAGGTAGTCGACTGGTATAATGTATCCATTGCGAGGAACCATCCAATTGAGCTGTTCTTCTTTATTTTGCCTCCAATGAGTTCATCGGTTTACAGCGATATCAAACGCCTTTGCGACACTGATCTTGGTGTCCCTTCGCAATGTTTCCAGGGCGAAAAACTTCGTAAAGCCACCAGCGATATGCTCTGTCACAGTGTTCTATTGAAAATCAACGCCAAGCTGGGCGGGGTGAACTTCGTCGTTGACGAACGCAGACGGCACCCATTCCTCCGCGACTCTGCGCGCAACATTGTTCTGGGTGCTGACGTCACGCATCCAGCAGCTGGAGACTCGTCCAGTCCGTCCATTGCTGCAGTTGTCGGGAGCCATGGCAATTCTGCGATGAAGTATATAGCCCGGGTTAGGGCTCAGAATCACAGGCAAGAAGTGATTGCGGACCTCAAGGACATGGTTCAGAGTCTGCTGCAGCAGTATGCCCAAGCAGCGGGCCGTCTTGCTCGTTCAATCGTTTTCTATCGTGACGGCGTGAGTGAGGGTCAGTTTCAGACGTGTCTGACAGAAGAGCTGTGCGCAATACAACAAGCGTGTCTGTCAATTGACAAATATTACAAGCCCGGCATCACATTCATCACTGTGCAGAAGCGGCATCACACGCGCTTCTTCTACCAGCACCCCCGCGAGAGAGGCGGCAATATACCTCCCGGAACGGTGGTGGATCAGGGAGTGGTTCATCCGACCGATCACGACTTCTTCTTGTGCAGCCATTTTGGCCTTAAGGGCACAAGCCGTCCAGCACACTACTATGTGCTCTGGGATGACAACAGGTTCTCTCAGGACTCGCTGCAGCAGCTGACCTACGAGCTATGCCACACATATGTACGCTGCACGCGCAGTGTCAGCATACCGGCGCCGGTTTACTACGCGCACCTGGTGGCGTTCCGCGCGCGGCACCACATCGCCGGGAATGCCGGGGACGACGGCGACGATGGCAGTGGGCGGCGGGGCAGATCAGGGAAGAGCGGAGCGGCCAGGCCAGCTAGTCCGCATGCCAAGGACACGCCTGATAGCCGACACCAGGCCCGGGGACTCCAAGAGGCTATTTCTGTCCAGGAGGCGCTTCTGTCCAGTATGTATTTTGTGTAAGTGTGCCAGGGCACACCCAGCTGACGGCAGACGTGACACTGGCATTCCAGCAAAGCCTAGCCGACATGTAGGCGACTCATTGGTCTTGTTCGTTTTAACCATAGTCTAGCCATCGCTCTCAGTGACTAGTAGTGCCTGCACGCATGTGATGCTTTTAACACGGAACAAACTTTGTGAAACTGTCTTGACCATTAATTTAAAATGTTGGATTTCTCAGGCAGCAGCTTTGTGAGGAAAGCCTAGCCCGGCGACATGTAGGTGAACACATTGGTCTTGTTTGTTTGTTCTAACCATATTCAGTCTAGCCATCGCCCTCAGTGACTAGCACTGCCGGCATGCGTGTGATGCTTTTAACACGGAACAAACTTTGTACAAGTACTTGAAAAATGTCTTCACCACTATTATTTATAATGTTGGATTTCTCAGGCAGCAAGTTTGTGAGGAAAGCCTAGCCGACATGTACATGTAGGTGACACCGTTGGTCTTCTTTGTTTTAACCATACTCTAACCATCACCGAACCACACAGAGAGTCAGTGCACGTTTTTAACACGGAACAAACTTGGTAGAAATGTCTTGACCATTCAGTATAATGTTGGATTCGTTGGGCAGCTTTGTGAGGAGGTTTTGGAGTCTTTGCCATGAAAATCTGATGCTACAACGAGCTAAAAGTCGCGAATAATTTGACTTTGCAGTGAAGCCAACAGCAAGAAAGAAAGAGAAAGCAAGCAAGTTAGTCTGCACAACTAATGTTGCACATGCAACACAAGCACAAGTTTGCATATGCAGGTACGACACCATTTTGGTTGGCGTTGCCACGGAAAATAGGTGACGTCAGGCTAGGCGTGAGTAAAGCTCACAGTGCCACAACACGGTGACTTCATGTGCACCATCTAATGACATGGCGTCCTTTCATGCGGTTTACCGCACGGATTTATGAAGTCAGACATATTCCGATTTATTTGCATCAATCGCACAAAATTAGGTACATTTCTCTTGTAAACCCTGTCAGTTTGAGAATTTAGACAAACACCGAACAAATTTTAGCCGCGACGAGGATCGGGAGGAATCCATCATTATTATTTACATAGCTACTACCATCACGTCGACCGAGTGAAGATCGAAATGATAATGGAGTGGAGAGAAGAAGACCTGAACTAGAGTGCTTGAGAGACTATGTAGTGTCACATGAGAATTGCTTCGTTAGGAAGGCTCTACTTTTGAATGGAGAAGCCCAACGTCGCTGATTTGCATCGCCGTTTTCAAGCGCTGATCTGCAGTCGGAATGTTTTTGTAAATTATTCGTAGTTGTGGATGTGGATGGATTCAGCGCTCTGTTCTCTCAGCAAGCCTACTCAGTCCAACACGAAGAACTTCCATGAGCGAAACAACGTGCTCCTCGAGCAAGTGCAGCTCGGGGTAATATGGCCAATGCCACGGGAGACCACCTCGTGCCTGCATAAGGCCAAGAATTGATGGCAAGACATCTTTGATGAGCGCCTTCGACTTCAAGGACGCAATATATCTCCTCAGCAGTAACTGCAGCGCTCTTGCTGAAAATATCACTGCAAGCATGCACTAGGCATGATTTAGTGAAGAGCTACTTGTACTAGCGATTGGAGATTTGGTGTTGGCTTCCAGGGCTGGGCATATCTGCTCCATCATGGTAACTGGTGCATTTGTCAAGGCAGTGCAGTTTCTGCTGCTGTTTCACAAGCCATATGCGCATATCCGCAGTGAGTAGGAATTTGTTGTATGATAGCTGAGGATCACCAGCCTTCATGGACAAACCTATATTGGGACTGGTTGCTGAACAGTGCACACCTAAATCTCTCAGCAAGCTCTCTTGCTCAGCTGGTGACGAACACTATATACCCGCTGCTTTGGGCTTGCAGCCCCGTCTCCCGACCGTAGACCGATCGAAAGGCTGTCACGGTCCTGTGACCATCGGCGTACAGTTGACGCTGATGGGGCATCGGATAAAGTGCTGGCGTCAGTAATTGTCTGGTATACCTGGAATCTACATCTACAGCTGGTTTTGACTTCCAGCCATCCTTCGTTAGTTATGCTTGTGACTATCATGCCAGCAAGTCGATCAGCAGCATCACCTCGCATCTTTGATGGTGAGGCCTGCAAAACGTCACCGACCAGTGACGATGCTCAAAAGGGCACCCTACCAGAGCTGGCGCAGTGTATGGTGCAGTCTTTCATGAATCCATGAACTATGCTGTTTGGCTGCTGTAGCTCTGACGCTTGCGTGTGTGCCTTACATTAAGGGCAGCGGGCCGTCTGCTCTAGCCATTTGCCTATGCATGCACGGCTGAACGTCTACCAGCAAGCTGCAAACACTTCTCTCCCTACCACACTGTGACATAGTGGACATTGTGCGTGTGTTGTTGCATTCCTATCTGAACTGAACTGTTCTGGATGCAGAGATTTACCCACTAAGCCCTAGAGAAATATGAATAAATACTATACTACTACTATTACTAAACTTGGTATGCGGGTGTGACGCGCTGCTGCTCATCAGATTCGGTCCATGCGACGCTCGTGTTTTTAGTTTTGTTATTTTGTCTGCCTTTTTTGAATTCGTAAACCGAACAGACTAAACTATCCAGTGATCAGGTACTGGTGTGGTGGGGCGAGGTTTTGTTGGTGATGCTGCTGTCAGTGGTGGCGGCGTGCATGTGCTCGTGCTTGCGGGCGATGGCCCGCGTTTTCTCCCATGCCGCAAGTTTGTCTTGCGTTTGTGTTCTGCATTTGGACTTCCTGCCAGGCTTGGGCTTGCATTTCAAACAGTTTGTCCCACTGTGTGGCTCCCAGTCTTTGAGCGGTGTACATCCACCTCTAGAGCTCCAGAGAATGTTGGGCCCCTGGCAGTAACAGTGCATTCCATGGCCAATTTTCAAGTGTGGCAAAAATGTTCAGGGTGTATTTGGTTTCATCCACATTGAGATGAAACACTGCCAAAATGGATTCAGTATGATCTGCCACACGATACTTCGTCTGTCCACTCCTTGACGCGAATTTCTCCCCTCCAATACGACAACACGACGACAGGAAGCTAACATGAGCCTCCATTTCTGAACAAAATTACGTCTCTAACATGGCCACGAAAAGCTACAGTTATGCACGTCAAGCTTAGGACTACACGAAATCGAAAGGCTAGGACATCGAGGTATACTAGAAAATTGTCTGCGAGGCGGAGAAAATTCGCTGACGAGGTTGGCGAGCCCTTGAAATCGAGCGACGATCCAAAAATAATTGCACCCACGTCGAGAAAGAAACCATGCGTAGCGCGTGGGTAACCCAAGAAGATCGCTCGCTCGAGCGGCGGCACAGTCGAAGGCAAGGCCAGTCCAAGCTCTAAACTCTATCGAATGACCTGGCAAACACCCGTGGTTTCGGTTGACCTTGCCCGTTTGAGATGAAAGTCGAGCGAAATTGCAAACATACGACTAGGCCAGATCGCGTAAAAAATGAAAAAGATTAAAATTTGGCCGCCATATTTAATGAACGCGCATCGCATGCATGGGACAGCCGTGACAAAGCACCCCAGTAGCCAAGGTAGCGGTGCGTGACAAATGCAAACATGGCGATACTTGAGAAAGTGTCCGTTGCTCCCTCCTCCGGAGCTCGCATGTAGGGAGAAACACACAATTCCTTACCTTGTAGGTTTTCTCCTTGAATAATTTTATCAAGAGTACTCTTGATTGTATGTATACAGTCGACTCCACTTTTAACGAACTCGCGTAGAGCGAATTTCATGATAATTTACAATAGCGAACCCATGCCCATGTTCCTGTTTGAACCCATGCAAAATTGATCCTTTATACTTTATAGCGAACAGTTTTCGTTTATAACGAACCAAATCTTGTAGGGCCGCATGTAAACCAAGTGCACTCATACTGTCATGGACATGGGTCACTTGCCAGTCATCGTCTTGCTGCTTGTATGGTGTGAGTGAAATTCTGTTATAACGAACTTCGGTTATAAAGAACTAATTCTCCTGCACAATGGTGTTCGTAATACAATGGTACTTATGATACTTGCACAGCAAAACACAACAAACAGTATACAATGAATGAAACAAAGCCTGCCTGCCGAAGCTAGGGACACCACTTGACACACATCAAGCCCTAGCTAGGGACCCCAGATCCCTGCCAAAGCTAGGGACCCCACATCCCAGCCCACGCAGCTATTATTATGGACCCCACATCCATGCAGATTGTTATTCCTTGTGTGTGTGTGTGTGTGTGTTCGTTTGTGTCTGCGGCCGCGACTTTCGTCGTCCGAATGACTTATCCCGACACAAGAACTACTGCCTCGCGTAATAGCTATCATCGCCATTGGCGATGGGCTTCCCAAAGGTGTGTTAGTGTCAGTGTGTGTGTGTGTGCGCGCGCGCGCGTGGTGCACATCCAGTGCATTTGCAGATTTGCGTGCTTCTCTTGCGATGGGCGTATACATGGTACCAAGAGCACATAACCCCCCAGAGTGTGCGACGCCTGATCCAGCTCTGCATAGGGTCTTGGTCGAGCGTAATCGGATCTTTGCGTCATAATACCGTACACATCTGAGGGGAACCCGGGGAGTCGCGGGTACACTCGGATCAAAAACAACGGTGTCCTGCCTCGAGACCGGGCTTGCGGTGGTGTGGAGTGTACGCATGACATCAGAAGATCCGATTCCGCTCGACCAAAACCCTATGCAGAGCTGGATCGGCGTTGCACACTCTGGGGGTTATGTACTCTTGATGGTACATGGTGTGTGTGCACGTGCGTGTGTGTGTGTGTGCACACGCGCATGTGTTGGAGGGGGTGGGGGGTGGGGGGGGGGGAGGATTTCATGAGCCAGCACCGTATAGTAGACCCAGGCCAACATGCTATTCAGTATTCACCCAACTAATGATCATCTTCACCTCTCTATCTCAGGCCGCCGGGACACGCGTGGTGAACATGCCACAATACAGGTTCAACTACCGGTAGATTACGCCTGGCCACTACAATTGTAACTCTAATCAGCACAGAAATAATACACTGCCTGATACGCTACAGCAGTGCTACAACAGCAGAAATACAACAGTGCTACAGCAGTGCTACAACAGTGCTACAGCAGTGCTACAGCAGTGCTACAACAGATAGACAATGGCAATAGGGAAGAAAAGTAGAATGATGGACTGTGAAGATAAATAGAGATTGATTCTGTGATTTCTGTCACAATATGAACGCCAGCATTCACATAATGCAACAAAACAAAACAAAAACTCGCAGGACCACGAGCAACGGAAGAGAAGAATAAATAGAAAATGTAAAGTACTTTGAAGTACGGGGGAAGAAAACTACAAATGAAATACATGTACACGTATATGTATATGTATCAACGGAGAGAGCCTGGAGGCGGGCGAATACACTGTCAGAACTTAGCTGCTTTCCAATGAATATGACATCTTCATGTTCTTCTTGTTCTGCAGCATAAAATAGTCAACAACGAATCAGATCATGAATAGGGTATGACTCATTCCACCTCAAATATTGGAAATACATAATTATACCGTTGTTTTCAAGAAACTCGTAATAGAACTAGTGCGACTTGACCCAAGTCGAAAGTCAGAAAACACTAGGGGTGAAACGAATACCGTAAGGTATCATTGATCCGCCCCCTCTCTAATTCCCGCCCCCTGTCGATTTTCTACCTGTGAACCGACTTCGGAGTATACAACGAAAAGACGATGTTGAACCGACGCATGCACTGCTGTACACAATACTTGCCAATCCAGGATGAAAATGTGCACAATCCAGCACATCGAGTCTGAACTTCTACGTTGTTGTACATCGTACTGCAGTTGACAGCCTTGATCTAATTCCCGCCCCTGCCGAAACCCCAGCTGGGAAGCGATATGGCGTGGGGGGGGGGCATCAACGGTACTTTACGGTACAAACATTGACTATCCGAATTTTCTTTCCGTTAACGAACGAACGAACATTTGTTCGTTTACGTAGGCACGCGAAGCGCGCTGATCTTGTCACGTGTCACCTCTTGAGATCGACAATGGCTACCGAGCGGCGCGACGATCTATTGTTCAGGAGGTCGTCGGGCTTCTGCCTGACGATGCTCTTCTGCTCAATACTCAGTAGGAGGAATTCTTATCTTATGGCTGGTTATGCTGCTGGGATCACGCCAGATGACGCGACTGAGCTGGGTCAAGATTCAGACGATGATCAAACAAGCGATCACTCCGACATCAACGCGCTGCCACAGAGCGATTATGAGGAGAATCTCGATGACGCTGAATCGGTGACGGAGACTGCGACCGGCACCAGTACAGCAGCAGGAACGAAGAGAAAGCGAAAGCCCTTCCGGCCAACGACGCCAGAGGATGTAGCAGAGCGCCGTGTGAAAGTATTCGTTCGTCGTAACGAATATTCGTTCGGTTGAGTTTATCGAACGAACATTGGAATATTCAGAATATGTACAGCGCAACACAACAGCGACGACAATGACGGTGACAATGACGGTGACGGCGGCGGCGGCAGTCGCAGTAAGTTGTAATGTTTTTTTCCGAAATTTTTTGTCACTTGCATAGCAAACAACAAACTCACCTCCTCCATTCGCTCTGAAGCCGACCAGTGCTACCCTCGGTAGCCATTACTCACACCAATAATTTCGAACAATGAAGGGGTCACGGGTAAACCAGTTCCTTCTGACAGCTGTTTCGCCTATCAAAGACTCTTCACTGTCTTCAGAGAAGGTGATACTGGATATTGTAATTGATATGGCAAAATTACTAGTAATATTTATAACGCAGAAAGTGGTGGACATCACGCAATTGTATTGTAAATAAAAGGGGGGTTGTCAACTGACAACCGCTCTGTTTAGTTGCAATTCATTCTTTGGCGCATGCGCTGGATGAAAAATTCTTTTATTAGTGATGTCGAAAAATTATGACGTTTCGGGCCGGTCACCCATCGTCAGAACTATTTACAAGGGGAGAACCTGGCCTTTTATAATGAAAGCAAGCGAGAGTGCATGTACATGTATGCCCATGTACAAAAAAAAGAAACACACAATAGCCGTATGAAATTGAGTGTATGAATTCACATGTACAAGAGACAAGGAGAAGTGCGCTGAAAGAGTGGGTATACAAGGGCTCAGCAGATATAGTGCAGGAAGTGTGTGTACGAAGGTGTATACCACAATCATTGTGTGTACAACCCTGTACAGACACAGCAAGGTTTAGCAGTTTCACTGTGAGGGTGCTAGCGTCTTCAATGGCCATCCGAAGGATTGATTTCCGGACGACGCTCTCGAATCTCGATGGACTCTCTGATTTTTCTTCTGGCCATCTGTGTCTCCACAGCCAGTACTTGGGCCCCAATGAAGATCACATCTGTGCTCTTGATGGTTCCGTGCTGCTGGTGATCAGTAGCCATGTGTTTACCTCACGGCTTGTCGAGCATTCTGTGACGTGCTTCGTAGTGGTGTTCCTCGGAACGGTCTCTTGTGACCCGGAAGGTCTCATTGACATACCGCTTCCGACACAGTGCACACTTTCATCATATAGATAATGCCGGCGGAATCACACATGCAGCTCGGCAAATCAGAGGAGCATGAGATGCAGGGGTTGAGCGGTCTTCCTCCTCGCCTCCGCTGTTCTCGGGGCCTCACTCGTTCTTGTGTCACGCTGCTTCTTTGCATTCAGCGCTGACTTCACGAGGGCATCTTTGAGGTTGGGAGTGTGTTCAGACACGACATTGACCGGGAACCCCGAGCGCTCGACTAAATGCTTCGCCTTCCGCTGAATGTCTTCAGAGCGAAAGGGTAGCTTCAGTATAGCTGCATCTTTTTTCATATATGGCTCACGTCGTTGGGCAGTGTGGCACCTTTTTCGAGCAATCTCTTCGATGATTGCCTCGGGATAGTTGTTGCTTCGCAGAAATTTCTTCGTCATACCAAGACTCTCACAGGCTTGTGCAATATTTATACGGTATATTATGGACGCAAGAAACTACCGTAAAAGTCCGTAAATAAGTACCTGCCCGAAAGAAATACCCCTTCATTCTTTTGGCTCTGTCTGTTGAGGTCAAGTCAAGCCCGATAAACATACTGCCCGAAATAAGTACCGGTACGGTGCGCCGATGCAGCATGTACATCTACATGAAAATGACTTCTCCGCTACACACAAGTCAGTACCCGCCCGAAAGTTAGTACGGGTGTGGACACTAAATTCGAAAGTAAATACGTACTTATTTACGGACTTTTACGGTAGGCAAGGTGTAACACTGAGAAGTTACAAGAATATTCTCAAAGCAGCATGCAGTGCCTAGGGTTCTAGGAAAACAATCAGGTGAGAAACTGTATTTGTCCAATCACAAGCTGCTAACATTTTTGCATGGCTCGATAATGCAGCACAGATACAGTGTAGGAGCGTGTAAATACGTAACTGATCGTGGAAAAAGAAAATTGCCCAAAACTCTTTTCTTTTCCCACGATCAGTTATGTATTCACACGCTCGTACACTGTATCTGTGCTGCATTATCGGGCCATGCAGAATGTTAGGAGCGTCGCTACCGAGTGCTAGCTGGCGGTCGGTCCTCAGCGGGCGTGATGTAACGGCCAGCGGAGGTGTGTCACTCGAGAGAACGCCTGAGGGGACTCTGCTGGGACAGTCGTCGTGGTGCGTGCATGCTATCCTGTGCCGCATGGGCTGTGCTGTCGAGCTGCGACCATTCACGTGAGGGCGTTCAGTATTCATAATATTCTTGTTTAGTAATTACTAATCCGTTGCTTGTCCAAAACTCTTTTCTTTTTCCACGATCAGTTACGTATTTTACACGCTCGTACACTGTATCTGTGCTGCATTATCAAGCCATGCGAAATGTTAGCAGCTTTCGATTGGACGAATACAGTTTCTCACCTGCTATCTTTCCTAGAACCCTGGGCACTGCGTGCTGCTTTTAGAATATTCTTGTAACTTCTCAGTGTTACACCTTGCCTAGTTTCTGCGTCCATTATATACTGTGTACAAGAGAGATTAGAAGCTTTGTCACAACTCTGAGTTTCACGTATTACTACGATCATCAGGTTGCCTGATGATCGTAGTAATACGTTGTAACAAAGGTTCCAATCTCTCTTGTGTACAAGGCTCTGCCCTACATGGGTATTGAGCACTCTTCGGACAGTGAAGCACACCACTTGATTACGTTAATATACCGTATAAATATTACTAGTAATTTTGCCATGTCAATTACAATATCCAGTATCACCTTCTCTGAAGAGCCTTTGATAGGCGAAACAGCTGTCAGAAGGAACTGTTTTACCCGTGACCCCTTCGTTGTTTGAAATTATCGGTGTGAGTAATGGCTACCGAGGGTAGCAATGATCGGCTTTGGAGCGCATGGAGGAGGAGAGTTTTATGTATTTTAGAAACAGCCGAATGGCACCGTTCACAGTTTCATTGATACTTGCATAGCAAACTAGCAAATCCTAGGAAGACCTTTCTACTCTGGGGTGTCATATCTACTACACCTGGGTCGGACCACATCCGTATTGTGCTAGCAGGCATAAATATCTTACTATCAAGCAAGCCAGTGTTGGCACAAGACAGTGCTGCTCGACGAAATCCGGTCGCGCGAGTCAAGTCTGTGCCTTGCGCCATTGCGCGGCCCAGTGTTCGCAGGTCTACTATAGGGCTGCGCAACGCCGGGCATGGCGTGCCTGAGTGACTCGACTGGATTTCACTGAGCAGCACCGACACTGTAGCAGCCAAACACGCGGCCTGGAAGAACCATGGCTAGCCTCTGTACCTTCTTCATCCGTGTCACCTTCATAGGTCCAATCTCTGCCGTCGACTTGACATGTGTACCACCACAGGGACACGGCAGGCCTGCTATGCTCACGATGCGCTCTCCTGCAAAACATTCCACCGGGGGGAAAAAAAAAGGAGAGGGGGTGATGTGATCGCCTGATCGGTGATGTGATCGCCTGATCGGTGATGTGACAAGCAACTGCATCCAACAACGGACTAGAAGAGTACGGCTGACTATTACAACTGAGTACTACAGCTGGCAATACAACCGACTCTACACACAGTAAGCCGATCAGCAGGTATGCTGCGTTTAACAAGCACCGTTTGTAGACTGTATACCATGTTTCTAAACTTTCTAGGAACTTCTCCCCTCATCGCTACCCGCCTTCCCTAGACCACTAGCATAGTCGATGGTTGTGTGCTCAGAGGATTCGCAGTGAGCACATGTACATGCAGACAGGGTGGACAGTGGCCAGGCATTTCCCTTCTGCATCCAGAAGAAGCACGCTAACCTGAATCTCCAACGGTTATCTGAGTAGCGATGTTCTCCTGGACGTCGTTGAGCAAATGCACACATGCACACATGGACAAACGGACACACAAACACATGCACGCACGCAAATTCAATTTTACCTCTACCCAGAGTGTCCAAAGGTTTAGCTTTTTTGGCCGAAAATCAAACGTTTGAACCTCAATATCACAGGAACAGATATGGCGACTCCTACAATTTATTTCACAGTCAGAATCAGCCTGTGACTACCTGTTAGTCCACCAAATGAAAAAAATCTTTTTGAAGTGAACTTCGGGTGAAAATGACCATGAATTCGTGGGGCAAAGATTGCAAGTAAGATTTCAAAAAAAGTTGATGGACAAGCCGTAGGTTTGATAGCCACTCTCATTGTGTCATTGAATAAAAAAAAATCTTTGACCAAAAGTCCAAACCTCCGAAAGTGCTTTATCCACCGACGATGTTGTTCAGAACAACGACACGTCTGGAAAGTATTGTAAAACCTATTATCGTAACGGAGGTCAAATAATTCTAGAACGAAGTCAAGTATCCACGCAATTTCACTCATCCAGTCCAGAATACACTTCACATAAGGTATCGAACGCTATAATATATGTTGTAGTTCAGCATTCCCCGTATTATCCCTGAAGAGAAGGGAACGAAAACGTTATACCTTGTGTGAAGTGTCTTCTGGACTGGATGTGTGAAATTGCGTGCGTGCATACATGCAAACTTGACTTCGTTCTAGAAGCCTATTGTCTTTGTTACGTTTTACCATTCTCCGTCTAAGAAAAGAATTATGGTATTCAGTGATAAGATTGTGTGCATATATTTCAGTAAAAGTCCCCTTCTTTTGTCGGAGTGAACACTGTAAGTGTCTGGCTCTGGGCAGTTCATCAAGCACGTGTGATGCTGACCCCCACATCGACTCCTTGAGCGGTTAGGCCCCCTTGGGTCAGGTTGTGGACGAGCCGTAGCAAACTTTGGTAATTCCCAAGGTTGCATATTTTCGGAGCGGTATCCGGGAATCCCCCATTGCCTAAAGGCTGAGGAGTGTGTGTGTGTGGGAGGGGGGGGGGGGGAGGGAGGAGGAGGAGGTAAA
>NC_088643.1:58245046-58395046 GCF_964019385.1 Sycon ciliatum | reverse complement strand
TAGCACTACCTGACAGAAACCTACTCATCTTACGTGAGTCATCCGCATGATATTATCTGGACTGCGAGCATGCTGACCTCCTTTGTACGTAGTACGAATCGTACTTGGAACACATGATGTGAGTTTTCGTCATTGGAGACCCATGTGCAGAGTTGCACACCCTTGGGAGCATATTTACTCTTGCTATACAATGCCTTGTACATGCATGCCGATGATTAGTTTACTGTAATGTCGCGTATAAAAGCAGGTGTTGACTGCCATTTAAACCAACCAAGCATGGTTCAAACCATGCTTCTATTCAATTATGCTTCTACAGTCAACATCATCAGTCTATACTGCGCAGTGATTCTGCCACGCATGTACTGTGCAAGTACTTGCACGTGTATTTTGCAGAGAGCGGCTTCTATTCCAACCGTGTGTCACGGCGCGCTTCGAAAAATCGGCTTCTATTTGAGGCATGCTTCTGTACAGGTCATGCTTTTATGCGCGACACTACAGTACCCCAAGTGACTAGATCAAACAACACACAAAGGCATGGTGGAGCAAAACGCAACGAAAAAGCAGGTGAACTTGGTTTACGGTATGAGAAGAAAGAAAAAAAACACTCCTCCCCTTACAGCTCAGCAGATCCAGATGAAAAGCAGCCAATGTGTTTGATTTCCTGGCTGTCCTTGGCCTTGCTGACCTGCTTCACCTGGGCGTTGAACAACAGCAATCAAACACAGCAGATTACTGTCTTTAGTGACAGTGCATGTATACTACATCCACAGGGTATTGATTCAAAATCTGGAATAGGAACCGTGTGTTCTCTAGTGGTGACTTCTCAACTTTACTACAGTAGATAGGATAGTAATAGATACTAGCTGGTAAGCTACTACAGTAGATAGGATAGTAATAGATACTAGCCGGTAAGCTACTACAGTAGATAGGATAGTAATAGATACTAGCTGGTAAGCTACTACAGTAGATAGGATAGTAATAGATACTAGCCGGTAAGATACTACAGTAGATAGGATAGTAATAGATACTAGCCGGTAAGTTACTAACATGTTAGCATGCTGGTGTTACACTGCGGTAACACACTGATCAACGCGCCTCTTCTTCTAGCTTTCCTATCAGTGTGATAATGAGTATCACATGACAGTGCTGCGCTTGCTCTCTCCACATGCATGCATGCACGCACACAATGCAAGAGAATGCTGGGCAACATGCGGGCAACTCCTCAACGATAATTGCACTTCTGAGACCATTCTTTCCCGTCCTATCAAATTCAAGTTCCGTTTCACATCGGGAAGCTAAACAATACTTCGAAGTACCATCGTGCAACATTAAGCTGCAGCATTACCGACATGCCTCAGTCAGGCTTCGCGGTAACAGCAAACGGTTTCTTCGCAAGCCAGCAGACCCTTACCTGAAACACCACATCCGTACCATCAACTGAAGTAGTTATTTCGCCTTGGTCCGAGGGCTGGCCACCTGTCAAAGTGAGCATGATACATCCACGTGCCCACAGACATAAGAGTTCCATTATTATGTTATTATCTCCATGCTGGTATGGTCCTGTTGAAGTGAACCAATGGGATGCCAAGTCCCACAGCTTTGCATATGCCAAATGGCTTGCATGAGAGGAGCATACATGTACAGTTTACAAACTATTGCCAACCCACTGTAGTCGCGGCACAACTACCGGTATGCCTGGCTAGCTAGGACTCTCAATTATTTTCTTGGCATTACAGTACTGTCGCTCTCCGAAGAACTGGGGGTCAGCCTCCTAGCCTAGACCGTTCTTATTTTCATGTAATACAGTGTGTGCGTAGTTGAGTCACCGTGTATACCGTAAAGTCTTGTATAAAAGCCGCGGCTTCTATGACTTTCTTGGTGAAATTTTGCAGGCTTCTATACGAGACAGGTATTTCTATGTATGTCAACACTAAAACCAGGCTTATGTGTGATTTGATGGGCCCAAAATTGTGGCTTCTATTCAAGTGCGGCTTTTATACAAGACTTTACGGTACATTGGTATGCTGTGCCTGATGAATTTCTAGCCTGATCGTTCTTCGCCGCCCGACAGTACTGTATACATGTAGACAAGGCACTGCGTCTGCCACCCTGGTATAGTCAGGCATGGTGGTGGGCTGGCACGAGCGAAACTTCTCTAAGCTGGTTGTGTTCCTCAACACAATCGTAAGCCGGTGATAACGCGGATGTGCGAATTTTACTTTACTGTACGTGGCAACTCGTGTTGCACTGTAGACTAATGGTAGAGGAAAGTAGAATCTACCGTTTGAGGTAGAAAAAAATAGAACACATTCACAGAAAGAAGTAGTTTCCACCGAAACCTATAGATTAAAAAAATGAACACCCCCATAGTCTCTTTGCTGCGAAAGCCTCGCCAAATCTCAGGCAGGTGATGTGGAAATGGCTGCAATAGAGTTTGGGAACCCTGAGAAAAGTGAACTTCAAGTATGTACAGCTCTTCAATTATTCATAAGATTGGGGAATTGAAAAGGGAAAAGAAAATTTTGATTTTGAGCACTCTGCCACGCACATGTTGATCATCAAGTTGACTTCATTTGCAGTTGACTTGCAACTTCTCTTACAGCAAATACAATTGGTTGCTCCTACGTGGAACACATGCTTCCTGCCGAACTTGACACTTGACTGACTTACGACTGCCATCCGCCGCATACGAGGAGCCTGCGCACCTTCCACTCGGCAAACCTGCAAAAAAGCACGACTCCCTGCTCCATACACAGTGTTTCGGGTAATTCACCCTTCATAAGTTGAGCTAGAGTAGGTTGAAAAAAGATTGTGCCTGAAGAGCACCACATATAATAGTGCTCTCCAGGCTAAACCATCACCGGGGATCTAAACTGACAGAGACGCTCGGTTTCCAGCGCGACAAACACCTCGTGAGGCCACAGGTAGCAGCGTGAGCCAGAGTCGCTCATGGAGTAATGCAAAACAGACGTTGAGAGCCAGTACCTATTCACAACGCTGTCACCTCCAACAGCTAGTCGCACATCAGCGTGAGGGACAAGGAGCAACCAACTTCATTTACTAATACCGCCGAAGTCGCTACTTCTAAGTTAGTATTGTTTTCCCGCACACGGGTGTGCGATTAATAATTGGAGGTGACAGCGTTGTGAATAGCTACTGGCTCTCAGCATCTGTTTTGCATCACTTAATGAGCGACTCTGACTCGCGCTGCTGCCTGGGGCTTCGTGAGGTGTGTGTCGCGCTGGAAACAGCACGTCTCTGTAAGTTTGTATCCCTTGTGATGGTTTAGCCTGGAGAGCACTATATAAATGGTGCTCTTCAGCAGTTCAGGCACAATCTTCCTCAGCCTTCTAGTACTCTGTACTCTAGCTCAACTGATGCAGGGTGAAATATCCCAAACACTGTATATTGAGCAGGGAGTGGTGCTTTCTTGCAGGTTTGCCGAGTGGAAGGTGCGACAGGCTCCTCGTGTGCTCTGGACGGCAGTCGTGAGTCAATCAAGCGTCAAGTTCGGCAGGAAGCATTGTATTCCACGTAGGAGCAAGCAACTTCATTTACTAATAGTGGCGAATCCGCAACTTCGAAGTTTCCCTTACAGTTACAGCTTCAATGGGTTAAAACATCTACCGCCTCTTAACAAAGCCTTTACCAACATCCACCCCGGGACACAGAAGCACAATGTCATGTAGGTGCATGTACGAGTACATTTTCATTACATGTACGAGGTGAATTGCTATTTCTGGACATTGTACATTTCTGGACATTTCGAGTAAAATAATTTTTCGTCGCGTGTAGAGTCAAGTCAGTCAGGTTGATGAACTTTTTTCTTGTTGTAGTTGACAGCTGGGCTATTGTAGTTTCTCCTCGTGTCGGTGCCTTGTTGATAGCCTTTTCTTGGGAGGCATTTCAACGAGTTTTGTGGTACTATGTCGCAAGAGAATTTTGAATTTTGAGTAAAATAAGAAGTAATGGACGAATCGTTGGCTTCCCCATGTGCACTCCACTTCAGACGCTGTATAGTCTTGGACCTGCTGGCTGGAAGTATGGAGAGGCCAACTGCAGTCCACCAATAGAAAAAATAACAAAAATGGTGCAGTATAGGATGCCTATTGACGCTATTTTACTTTCATGTCCAGAATTCCATACACTGAAATTTAGGCCAAAAAATTGGCCTGTCGAAAACATCCTGCTATAAAGTCTCTGGGATCACAGCATGAGCAATTGTCACATATTTGGAAAGATGAAGGATTAAGCCATACAATAGATACAAAAAGATATGAAAAATGTAAAACACACAGCCAGTGGGCCTCTATTTTATTTTCATGTCCAGAAATTGCTATTCACCTCGTACCTACCGTGTTTTCCGGGGTATAAGCCGCACTTTGAACACTGAAAATTCTTCCCAAAAAAGGTGACTAAAAGGGGGTTTGTCAACTGACAACCGCTCTATTTAGTTGCTATTCACTCTTTAGATGAAAATTCTTTTATTAATGATGTTGAAAAATTATTGACGTTTCGGGCCAGTCACCCATCGTCAGAACAATGTACAAGGAGCGAACCTGGCCTTTTATAACGAAAGCAAGCGAGAGCGTATGTATGTCCACGTGCGCTTTATCTGCTGAGCTGTTGCATACCCACTATTTTAGCGCACTTCTCCTTGTCAGTTGTACATGCAAATTCAGACACTCAATTGCATACGGCTATTGTGTGTTTCGTTTGTTTGTACATGGACATACATACGCTCTCGCTTGCTTTCGTTATAAAAGGCCAGGTTCGCTCCTTGTACATTGTTCTGACGATGGGTGACTGGCCCGAAACGTCAATAATTTTTCAACATCATTAATAAAAGAATTTTCATCTAAAGAGTGAATAGCAACTAAATAGAGCGGTTGTCAGTTGACAAACCCCCTTTTATTTACAATGCAGTTGCGTGATGTCCACCACTTTCTGAAAAAAGGTGACGCGGCTTATACTCCGACAATCAAATTAACCGCCTACGTGGATTCGCAGGAAGTGTGAGTTACGAAGTCTGAAGAAAATGTTGAACGGTCTCTGCTGGGATGACGGCTACACCATAGCTCAGTGGTTAGAGCATGGCTGGCTACAAGCAAGGGTCCCTGGTTCGAGTCCTGTTGGTGACAGTCAGTTTTTTCTTCGGATTTTTCCCATCTGCGTCTTTCCCTCAAACCAGTGATAAATAGGGTAGATGGTTGTATTTCGTGGCAAAAAAAAATGGGGGTGTGGCTTATACTCCAGTGTGGCTTATACTCCAGTGCGGCTTATGCTCCGGAAAACACGGTACTTCTATGTCCCTCGGTGGATGTAAAGTAAAGCTCTCAACGGCAGCGGCACTCTTTACTCACCTCCTTGAGGGTGCATGATTGTCTGATCAGTAACCACAGCATAGTCATTGGAATCGCCTTCCAATTTCTCCGCTTTCAGCACAGACGCTTTATCAAACGAGAACAGATACGTGTCTGAAAAGTACACAGGTTCTGTGCGTGTTTCGCCAGCGGCAGCAGAGGCCATTGTAGCACAGTAGATACTTCTCGAAAACTGAAATGAATTAATTGGAGAGGTAAATGAAGAATGAGTTTTCGCTCTGAAACAACGGAGAATGTGGCCAATGCAACTATTCCCAGCCAGGCCCAAGAGCATTATACATGACCAACATGTATAAGTATTATACTTCTGATCTGCAGACCTCTGCCTCTGGGAGCTCCTTGCCCATACCACAAGAGGTAGTCTGAGCTTGTGTCCTTGCTGAAAGGACTAAAAACTGAAACTGAAATTTTTTTGGAGCACTGGTACAATCCGATCGAGCACGTGTTGATCGAGGTTTTGAAAAAAAGATCTACTCATGATGTCGACGTGCACGACTGCACGTGCGTGTGCACGTGACATTTGAATTATTTCCATTTCGTTTGAAATGCTCGTCCGAAAACAAAACATACTCGAACTCCAGCACCTGTCCTTACTGCAAATGTGCTCAGTTTCTGGGTCCCTACGTGCTAGGCCTTCCTCTGTCCGTGAAGACCTGACGATTTCAATGTCGTAATGGGATTTGCTGTTTGAAAGATAGGAGAAGCAGAGGAACTGAATACGCTCCGAGGACGTGGGACAATCATCTTTTGACTTACTGATATCTAGAACTTTGTAGGAATTGATTGTTTCCTTGCAAAGATACTTCCAACAATTTTTCGTAACTGGTCACCCGCCAACCTTGGCACCAGACTCAGTTTGTTTAGAGCCATGCTGAAGAGCGGAAAGGCAGCAGGCAGTGGAGATCCTGTCAGCATTGATGGCTCCATTCTGGAAGGGGTACGTGATTTACTTCGAATTATTTATTTAACTAAGGATTCCCCAAAGGCTGTTCGCCTGTCGAGGAGGCTCCTGATATCTCTTGAATGATGGAATACATGATAGAAATGCCAATCTCTGCCCAATACACAGTGTTTAGGGGGAGGGGGGCTCACCCCATATCATTAGAGCTTGACTAGGCTGATGAAATGCTTGCCCCTTTTTTAGTACTCTCCGGAACCAGGTATTATCAAGGGATAAAAACTTACAGAGACCCTCCGTTTCCAGCACAACAAACACCTCGTTAACTCCAGGCGGCGGTTTGAGTCGGCCTTCAATAAGGTACATAAAGAATCCGATGAAAGAATGCATCTCGGGCCACGTCCTCGAGGTCACTTATGTCCTGTAGTGTCTGGGCTCTGCCATTGGCACAATTGACACCTGATGCCAAGATCTGATGACCCAGGAACGTCACCTCGTGCATGTTGATTGTGGACTTCCTGCCGTTCAGAGTGACATTATCCTTCAGTATTTGTTTGATTGCATCAAACTAATGGCCGCGCTCTAGGTGGGTAGGTGAAAGATCAGGATACCATCTAGGTAGACCAGAATGTCACCGATGGATCTCTGGAGGCGCTCCATTTTGCGCTGAAGTAGCTCTGGGCTGCAGGAGACCAAATGGTAGGCTATGTGTGCCTCGGGGAGGCCCATTACGTACACGTGTGTGTGTGTGTGTGTGTGTGTGTGTGTGTGTGTCCAACTGTGTTTGTGTGTTCTATTGGGCATGTGTGTGCACTGCATGGCCTTGACTGCTTTGCTTTCTGTGTGTGCGTCCTGCAGGGTGGGCAGATCATCAGGATTTCGGCAGCATTGGCATGCCTGTTGCGGCAGCCTGTTGCTCTCCACTCCATCAGAGCCAAGCGCAGCAAGCCTGGACTGAGAGCACAGCACTTGACCGGCCTCGGCCTAGTCATGGAAATGAGTCAGGGCAACTTGGTCGGTGGCGGTGTGGGCGCTACTGAAGTTCAATTGCACCCCGGGCAACTGCAAGGCGGCCGTTTTCAGGCCGACCCGGGAACGGCTGGGTAATTTGCAGTTGTGGATTTGACTTCTGGTTTGTGCGTGTGTGGTGTGTGCGTGCGTGATGCGTGTGCGTGTTTGCCGCGTGTACGTGCATGTATTGGCATTTATATTTTTTCATGTGCATGTACATAATTATACATGTACATCTCTTGTGACTGTGCTGCTAGTGTCAACGCATGCCTTCATTTCCTCATGGGGCAGCGCCATTCATATGTACAACAGTACAATATTCAAACTCCCGACGCCCACACACTGTACTTCAAAGCCAGCGTAGTACATGTTATGTAGTATGATTGTGTGTGCTTTGTATACCCTTGGTACCGCTGCTGTGTCTTGTACTGCGGTACATTGTAGATCAGTTGCACTGCTCATCCAAGTGTCCTTGCCGTGCGCCCTGTTCGCACCTCGGCCTACTCGCCTTCAGCTACGCGGCGGCACCAATGCTGACATGGCACCTCCCGTCGACTACATACAGCAAGTGAGTAGGCCGACTCGACATCAGATGATTGGGTACCGCATAGACTTACTTTGTGCTTGTACACGTACTGTACACGTACTGTACACGTTGCACCTACTGGGCATTCACTCAATACGCTGCATGTACTAGTATTTTAGTACCGGTACTATCCAATTTCAACTGTACATGTACCTGAGTACTACCATCATCCACAGCCAGGCTATTCGGAACTACATGTAGGGAAGGTGACCATGACCAGTAATGACTTGCCATCCACTACTATTGATTGTCTTCTGGCGAGGCCATGAGCGAGTTTCAGTGGATGCTTTTCTTTCCTGTGCTGTCTATCTGCCTGCGCACCTGTGCGCGCGCGCGCGTGCGTGTGTGTGTGTGTGTGTGTGTGTGTGTCTCTCTCTCTCTCTCTTTCTTTCTTTCTCTTTCTCTCTGTTATATGGTGTCTCCAAACAGGTTTTTTGTCCGATATCCAAACGCTTTGGTGTTGACTGCGATGTTAGCATTGTCAAGCGGTAAGCAAATGATTTGTTTGCGCTCTAATCTGTTTATTTTTGCTGATCCAGCTGGCAAGGTTGTAGCCGGACTATTCACATAGGCATGTGGAGTCTCTACCAGTACTGTCATCCTTGTTGTTGATTAGCCTGTCTGTGGGTTATTCTCTTGTTGTCATTACTTATAGTGGCTTCTTTCCAAGAGGTGGTGGCATTGTGGATGTAAATGTTCAACCCGTTGCTCAGCTATCTGCAGTGGAGATGCTTGATCCCGGGCATGTTGTGCGAATCACTGGCACTGCTATCTGTGCAGGGGAGCTACCCAGAGGTGTAAGTGTGCATGTGTGCCTGTGTGTCTGTCTGTCTGTCCGGCTCCCTTCCTGTACATGTATGAGTGAGTGTGTGTGTGTGGGGGGGGGGGGGTGCATGTGTTTGTTTGTACGGCTGTACGTGGGTGTGTGTGTGGGTGTGGGTGGATGTGTTTGTGTGTTGGTTTGCACGTGGGTGGATGGATGTGACACAGGTACACATTCATGTTCAAAAGTTGACGTCGCTATTAAAAACTAGGTGTAAAGTCTGAATGCCGTTTGCGGGACAGAACTGGGCTTGTGTGATAGCACGGCCATCCGTATTAAGGGTATGTTTACTGAACACACGGACTGAAATACAAGTCTCTCACCTTGGCCCATCGTAAATTTGTAGAAACTTAAACTTAGTTCGCAAGAATTGTGATGTATTCACAACTATTCTTCACCAGTATGCAGTCTTTACGATCACACACAAGCACACATAAGCGTACACACGCACGCACGCACACACACACACACACACACACACACACACACACAGTGACACACACACACACACAAGTGCACACACACACACGCGTGCACGCGCGCACACACACAAACACACACACAAACACACACAAACACACACACACACAAACACACACACACACCATGTACCATGTTTCCATGTATACGCCCGTCGCAAGAGAAGCACGCAAATCTGCAAATGCACTGGATGTGCACCCACAGATTTAACACACACACACACACACACACACACAAGTGCTTGTGTACACGGAAATGGGTGTTGGTGCATCGTGTACCCATTGTCATTGAGTGACACAGTGGTAGGTCTAAAGGCCACCCATAACAATGGGTCACATATTGCTTTCTTCACGCGTACAGTATTTCCAACTGCTCTGCTTGTTCTGGATAGTATGGCAATGATATTGCCAAGGCCTGTCAGCGGCTATTGCTCAATCGGCACAAGGAGTTGGTTGCCGATGTGAAGATCGACATTGCCGGCGAATACATTCAGCGAGATCAAGCTACTGCAACAGGCTCATGTGTCTTGTAAGTCCGGCGTTCTGTGAGCAGTTCATTGTGCTTTGTACAGGTGTAATCTAGGGGTTGGATCCAGATCGATTGAGTGGATCCTTTGGATCCACCTAGGTCCAATCAAACGCTCCCCTCGATCGAATCTGGAATTTTAGTGATTTTTTAGGGTTTCCATGAGAGAAAGCAACGATTTCCGCATCATCACTTTTATTCTCATCATTTGTACACGTATCACGTACAGAGCACGATTTGTGGCAAAAAATAATCCGGTGGATCCTGTCAACGCTGCTCCCCGCGATGGGAAAGGATGCGAATCCAGTAGATCCGGTTGATCTGGATCCAGATCCTACCAATTGAACATGCCCCTACTGTTACTTTCCTCTGTTTTCATTTAGCTCAAATGCAGAATATGAAAATATGAAAGTGGAGAGGAAAAGAAGCTGAAAGCTGGTCACCCTGGGCAGATCAGTTTGTATTGAAACCGTCAGTGCATGAAAACATGTCAGTAATGGTAGATTGCCACCAGGGAGTCATGGCGTCTAGGAAGACGGCACAAGTTCACATAGTACCTGAAACAATATGCGCTTTACCCCAGATTTGGAAGTTGTTCATGATCCGTTGTCTATGCAACTTGCGATCGAGGTCTTGATCTGCTGACCTGAAGTGTGGCCCAAACAAGCGATGCCATACTGGAGCATTGTATAAATAGGCCCTGTCCAAAGGTCAACTGTAATGGGCAACCAGTGGTTGAAACCCACGTCATTTAGCGTTACAGTCACCCAGGTCGTCTCCCTAGATGCTAGGACTCCCTGATGGCCACCTATTGCAGAGCTTGCTTACAGCAGATTGGACTGTACATTTAATACTACGATATCGTATAGTGAAAACATTTTAAAGGGGTCCGTGGTAAGTTTGCCTGATGATGGTTTTTTCGTTGAAAACTGTGGGTTGCTCCCAGTGATGTATGGTAAATTTGTAACACAACGAGTTGTCTGGGCAAGTCCAGATGAACAGTACTCCAGTCAATGTTCTGCATAAGTTTGTTAGCTTCTCTTATCTTTATCGCTATGGAGTCCGGTATTGTTCGAGCTTCTTTCTGCGTGCTGTTGCATTCGTTGTGTCCATCTACATTTGTATTTGTCTTCCACCAGACTGGTTGCTGAGACATCTACTGGGTGCTTACTGGCAGGTTCTGGTCTCGGATCGAGAGGTAAGGAAACGCGTGTCTTGCCGGGCCAGTCCGCCTTTTTGGCCAAAAAATAGTCGCACAACTTTGCCAAGTTCTCTGGTGAACCACATTCCCTTCAAGTAGAACACCTTTTCGTCACCGGTGTAATTATTAATTTTTACGCCAATTTTGTTACATACCCTGAAATATAGACCCGGCAAATAGTTCGGTTTCCGATTCTTCCAACAGACAAAATTGGGTGGGTGATATTGGTATTTGGCTGGACTTCCAGTGGACGTCAGGTCTTGTTTTGCCGCAAAATAACCAAGCAACCTTGTCACCTGTAGACTCGGGTATACTCACCACAGAACTGATCGCTGTACGCGTATCCATGTTGAAAATGGGCTAACTTTGCTGTTCGGTTACCTAACTGATTGTGCGCATGCATGCACGTGTTCATGTGCAGGAAAGGGACCACGTGACATCGCAGCCGACGCTGTTGATATGCTCACCAACAACCTTCAGCATGGTGCCTGTGTTGATGAACATCTCCAAGATCAGGTCAGTTCTGGGTGATGCAATCCAGTTGTTTTTCATTATTTTAACGTTACAGTCGGACTCCCCTTTTCCAGACACATTTGAGTGCATGATTCACCCATGTGCTTGTGTGGATTATGATGGGTTGTAGTCCCAGGCTAAGAGGGGAACTGACTTTCTCGTTCCTTTTGTTTGTGCAGCTGATCATCCTGATGGCGCTGGCGAAAGGCACATCTCGTATTCGGACTGGTCCACTCACACTTCACACTCAGACGGCCATTGAGCTCTGCAAGAACCTGCTTGGGGTATGTTCTTTGGACCATTTAGCTTTGGTACGGTTTAGAACTATGTCGGCCGTGGGAAACTACTGGCATTTGCATTGCTTTCGGGAGTGTCCGACGGGAACTTTGAGGTCACTGGAAGTGAGCTCTGTAAATGCAGTCTCTAATTGTTGAAGCCTTGATGCTTTCCTCTATTCTTATGTGTGATTCTGCACAGGTGAATTTTGACGTTACCCCAGTGGATGGGGTAGCTGATGCCAATGTCGTATCGTGCCAAGGACTGGAATTCTCAAGAAGCACGTAGCGAACATTTGCCTACAATACGATTGCCGTCGAGAAGAGAAAGCCGTGTTGTGTTTTCCATGTGCCATCGGATATCCATGTTATGGTTTTAGCCGTCTGAAAATTACCGCTGTGGTGTCAAATCCTCTCCTCGCAGCGCTGGAGAGCCACTTTAAAACAATATCCGAGTCATGCTACGATGTACCCTGGACATCGCCTCTAGTCATCGCTCCGTCAAATCAGGACAGGGTATTTACATCTGCCATGTGTGATGAGCGTAGATTCAGCTCTACACCACGATGGTGGCCATTGGTTTGTGTTACATAAAATGCAGCTGTTGCTGGTAGCACAGCAGCCGAATGTCAGGCGATCAGTATTTGAAAACATTCCCCATTTCAAGCTCTTTCTGCTTTGATTAACATCCGATCAGGGTCTAAACTTTACAGACTTGCCCACTACTCTGGTCATCCAGGGTCTCCAAGTCCTGGCACAAACTTTTAGAGCCTGCCTACAGTAAGGATGATCTGATCTGTACGACGAGTACTAGTACCACCTCTATTTTTGAGCTGTGACACAATGCCCTGTCACACTCATGATTTCGTTGACCAGTTCACCAGCTTGTCATTTATGGGACACCCATCCACACTGGTGACTGAAGTGAAGAGGGGCAGGGAGTGCTACCAGCACTTCTTCATTTTGATTTATTACTCTCTTTACAGCTGGAGATGGATAACTACATGTGTCCAGGGAGCCATAAAACACCGGTATTTTACAACTCCCTGGTTATGTCTGTTCACCCCGAGCTGAAATTGAGCTTTGAAGCAGAGACATCCACTTGCATGCTGAATACCGCCACTACCGCCGCCACCGCAACGAGAAGAAATAGGCATCTATTTGCCTTCGGAAAATCAATCAAATAAAATGAAGATGAAAGAAACCAGTAATGCAGGGTCACACATACGGAGTGCATGACCTCCTGCTTTGGCAGTTGGACAGACACAGTGCGTGGTAGTCACTTCAGAAGTGTGACATTACTCTGACATAAATGTACATGTATCTTCATTCATTCATGCAGCAACTGCATGGGCTCCATTGGTTTGATCTAGAGGTCCTATGCTGGAGAAATCTCACTGCTGCATTGATTCTTCACAGCGTGAACGCAGGCAATGGCAATCCTGGCAAGAGTCATCCCAGTGCATTGTGTGTCCCCCCCCCCACACACAGTGCTGCCAAACCGTCCGATTTTTGAAGGCTCTTCCGAAAACCGGTCCGAAAAGGGAAACGTCCGAAAAGCAGCCAAAATGTCAGAGATCATTACTTTCCTATGCAGAAGTCCTGTACTTTCACTTTTCAGCGCAACTGAAGGCACAAATCACTGTACATTTGCTTCTAAAAAGGCTAGCGCTTGGCTGTGGAAGTGCAAAGTAACATGGATCAGGCTGGATGGCATGTACACTGACAGTCTGTACAGAGTCAGTGTGCGACCACACTCATCATTACAAAATTCATGACAACTCTGGGGTTACCATGGCAACGAAGCGAATTTTCATGGTGTTTTAGGCGATATTTTGAATTCTCTGTAAAAAATTTGCCGAGGAGAAAAATTCGCACCATGTGGCGGTGAAGGGTGTCCGATTTTGGGCGAAAATTATTTGGCAGCACTGCACACACTACTACTGACACATAACTGTGCTTCATTGCAAAATTGTTTGGTAGGAGTACACAGAGCAAAAGGACCGTACATCTATTGTAGGGTTAGTGCATGTCATGGGGCATTGTTCACAAGGTATGATTGACTGTTGTGACGTACCGTATTCTAATTATCTGCACTGAACAGTGTTTTATGCTAATGATGTATTCATGATGATGAATAGCTAGGATTTGTGAACTTCACCACAGTCCTTATCCTTTCAAACCTGCCCTTTGTCCTTGCGCCAAGTCCAGCTATTTATATCCCATGGAAGAGGGTATGGAAAACAAGCGGAAAGAAAAAAACAAATCCGGCATTGCTGTGCACATCTTACTCCTTGTCTCCTTCAAACATGCCTGTACAATTAGCATTAGCCCCAAAACTGGCCAAAGCTTGCTCTCCCCTGCGCTGACGAGAGGAAGGCACACAGGTCTGGTCCTCCGTGTGGTGTGTGTTGCCCCTCTGTCTTTGGACTGGAAGTAAAGTTAGTATTAGTAAGTTAGTTCCTTGCCTGTGACTGGTTAGTTCTATTTTCCTCATGGCCTTTGGGTGCCAAGTACCGGTAAGTGTAGAGTAGCACCCCCTGCCCTGGCCTAGGAATCAATGCAGGTTACACCAGGCAGTACAACTATTGTAATTTGTAGTGGCGATTACGTGCATTATTATAACTAAGCCACCTAGTTCTAGTACATGTACCTAGGCAATGACCAATGCCACGACATGTGCATGGCACTTTGGGGACGTTGGGTACTTGAGTCTGGAATCCCATGCTAATTACTGGGTACTTGAATCCTGCTGTGTCACACGTCATCCATCCGGCTGGTCATATCTCTCTCTATGCATCCAGTAACACTAGCACTGCTCTACAGTCTGTCCCTCCAGGAACTTGCGATTCCGCGGCCGCGTTGTTTTCCGCGATTTGAACAAAAGTCCGTGATATCCGCGATATTTGAAAAATCATCCGCGTTATTGTAGAAAACTGTCCTTGATACTTGAAAAGCACCGCGATATTTCGAAAAGCAACCGCGATATTCGAGTCTTTCTTCGATGTTGTTTAGTTCTTCAAGCTCGTCAGTAGTTTACTTGTGAGATCGACACCAGAATGGAGAAGTTTCTGGGCAAATCAGCGACTGATAAGTCACAAAATAAGGCTCGCGTCGAGTGTTGTCCGAGGATGGAGGATAGCTTGCAAGCTCCTGCCAGGCAGTTGAACACAGTCAGCGCAGCACACGTTCTGTTTTGTCATGCATGATTTATGCTGTACGACTCGTACATCGTACACCACTACAGTACAAGTACCAAAATCGGCCGCAATTCCCGCAATTTTACCACAATAATCCCGCAATATTTGACAAAATCCGCAATATTCCCCGCAATTTGTGGCATTTTACCTCGCAACTTTTTCCGCGATATTTCCGAAATGTCTCCGCAAGTTTCTGGAGGGACAGTACAGTCTACACTGCCAATGCAATGGCATTGCCGGCTGGTGGTGCCAGTGCACTGCATGCAGTACAGTACTGCTCATCTGAGTGTAGACATGTAGTGTATACATGTAGTGAAGACATGCCGTCGACAGTAGTGTAGCAGTGACTCTGCTACTTCCAAGGGATGTCTCCAAAGCACCTCTTTATCTCGCCCGCAATGACTATGTCACAACTGCAAATAAGGCAATTCGCAAGGCACCATGTACCAGGACACCAGCACAAGTGTCGCCCGACACGTGCTCTGCCCAGCCTCCACACACCCATCACATGCGCAGGACAATAACACTGCCAAGTCTTTGTCGCCAGCCACACACACCAATGCAGTGTGTGCTGGACATATCGGACAGCCTGTGTGCTGATTGGTCAGCTCAGGGCTACCCGTACCCATGAGCTCATCATACTGGTATACCACTCATACAAGTGCCGCAGTGGATCAACATGACAACAGCTAGATCATAGATGATCCCATCTTGTCACCATGATCACGTACCAGTGCAGTGTGAAAATAATTTTTTTTGGAGTATCACTGCCACTGCCACTGGATCATGGTATGGTGGCTGTTGTTGACAAGTAGAACCAACCAGCTCGTGTGACACTATTGCAATGTCAAATCTGACTGGTCAGCCACTGCCACCCAGTCCCAGGCCAGCTGCAGGGCTGAAGCCAAGGGAGCTGGAGACCACCCTGGACGGCAACGATCTCAAAACGTTTTGATCGCACATGCATGTACAATTATGTAGTTACAGAGCTAGCATCTGACTTGCCTGGTTTTTGCATTGTCATTATGTAAATGTTACACAGCTAGGCGGCTGGCAGTGGCACTGCACATGATTGTGGTTCATCCTGACCATTGTAAGCTTGCAAGTCCAAGACGGCCAGAGTCCACGACGTGTACATCTACGTAGCGTCAAACAAACACTGCTAGTCTGGACAAGTCCAACCGTACCGTCCTCCTCAAACTCAGTCACAACTAATGTGTTACTTTACATGGGCGAAGTCTGCCCCTGTCTTGTACTAAGCAACACAATTATGTAGCAGTCCTGTACTGCGCTTCTTCATCAGTCAGTCGTCACGCCACCCCGACAACCCTTGATAATCAGTCCTGGTCCCGGGTCAAACGTCTCCATGATCTCGACTCCAGTACACTGTCTCACAAGAAGTGTCCACGTCGTCCACTGACAAAGTCAAAGTTACATACATGCCTTCTTCTGTCTTGAACTATTTATTGAAGTATTTGAAGTCGGAACAATAGTCAGTACGATCGAGTACAGCGTTGTTCTTCAATCACACGATTCACAAGTCGCGCACGTGCAATAAACGACAAAACATTCCTTTCCCAGTGAATACTTGACGTAATGTCCTATTTGAATTTCTGAAAGGTGACGTAGCTATGACATAACGGAAGATTGCATCATGCAAGTGCAACGGATTGGCGAACAAAAGCGAAATCGCAAATCTGTTCATCACCCTTTCTCAAAAGTCTTCTTCATGATCGGTTGCGTCTTTCTAGTGCAATTGCTGCCTGCGCCTGCCTGCGTCCCGTGCCCGTGTGCCCGAGTGCTCCATAATAAGCGTTGTTGGTCGGAGCTTTGTTCCCGACCAATATAACCTTTCAAGGAAGTTCTTCTTCCCCAGTCAAAATTTCGTCGCTTCAGGTCAACACTAATCTTGTTGAACCATGTTTGCCGTCTCAGATATCGTTGTGGGTGGATGTATTGCTCAAGAGCAAAGCAATGTCAAAAAGTGGCACCATTTCGACTCAGAGTATTTTAGGAGGCGTTCCTGTAGTGGACCTAGCCGATCCCGCTGCAGTGAACCCCCTCCAACTGAAAGCAGACCGATACACAGTGACAGCACCAGCTCTCCCGCAGGACACAGTTTCTCCGCTTGCTTTGAACACTACGTCTCAAACGGAGCCCTGTAAGTCCTGCGTGCTCCGTTGCCAAAGCTTATAGCACATACAACATCCAAACACTGTTACCAGGTCACATTGACAACTACTCACACGCTGCATGTAGTCATGCAGATGTACTGCTTATCTCCAAGCAGAAGTTTCGCGTAGCTGAGCAATAACATAACTAACTTATCATAAGCTGCCACACTATAATCATGTACTTGCTCGCCTGCAGCTTCCGCAGAAGAACGTTACAGTGTTTCTGTTGCTTCGAGGTGCAGCGTGTTGATGTTCTTTTTCTTGTTTGGCTTGCCTTTCTTTCCATCTTCTTAGGTATTGACTTTGACCTATTGAACCGCGACGACAGTCTTGTACCGAACGGAGACCCAGAATTCCTAGAGAAGACACTTGACCTAGAGAACGACTTGGATTGGCTCGGCCTGTTCAACGCAGCAGCAGCAGCCGCCGCCGAAGACGTGCCAGACATCGATGCAGCTCTTACCGCAACGTCCGCCGTCGGGTCAGGGCCTTTTGACCCTGACCCGGATGGCTGGATGACGACCACCCTGTCACAGTCATCGCCATCGTCTTACGGCAGCGAGTCCGGAGAGAGTGACGTGTACGCAGCAGCTGCTGCCATCGCCACTGCCATCGAGCCGGCCGCCAAGCGACGATGCCCTTCGCCGGCGTACAGCTCCTCTTCATCTGCCCAGCTTGCATCATCGGCGTGCAGCAGTCCAACATCCCTGACTACTACCGACGTATCGCCCGCTTACAGTCCGGCGTCATCATCCAGCGTAGTGCAGTCGCCGCGCGGTGCTGCGTCCTCACCGGGTAGCGACAGTGACCGCAAGAAGCAGATGAACAACGTTGCCGCAAAGAAACACCGCGCCGGACGCCGTTGCAAAGACCAGGAGAACGACCGCCTGATCCAAGAACTTCGCGCCGAGAATGACCTTCTCCGCGCTGAAGAGGAGAAGCTCAAGAGAACCCTGGAGAAGGCCAAACTGAAGATCCAAGCTGCTCTCACTCGCTGAATAGCCAGCGTAAATTGCGCTGAGCTGTTCAGTATTCAGTACTCCCATATTGCGCCTATCTGCAACCGAACACCTGTTTGTGCTGTGCACAAACCATCCCACCTTAGCTTACCCACTTAGACGCAGTTACTTGAGGTCTATGTGGACATTGTCACACAATGAATAACCTGTCTTGAAACCATCTGTAAAACAACAAAGGCAACTAATATGCTGTGTTGTAGCGTAATCACTTCATCTTTTTGTATCCACGACAATATATTTTTTTGCTAATTTTAAGTAATTTGCCTAGGGAGCATCCCGTACTCATCTGTATGTTTCATAACTTCATGAAATTCAACTATTGTTAGTATTAACACTGGCAGCTATGCTGTTTTGATAGTAGTAACACATAAAAGTACACCGTATACGACTGTGTTGAGGTGAATGTTTGGAAGATGAGGGTATTGCCCTATTCTGGTACACCCTGGTTGGAAGGTTTGTCACCCCGCCACTGCACTGCAGGTTCCTGCCCCTCCCGAGTTCAGACTCTTGCCAGGAGCTTTCCCAAAATCTCATTTTCTTCCACGAAATGGGTGCACACTGTTCAATTCTTTCACCTCCGACCTGCAGCAAAGCTTTACTACGTTTACCATGCAAGCAAATCGAAATACATGTATAGTGAGTGTGCTGGGTCTGTCAAAAGCAGGGAGTAGTACAATATTGTACTACTCCCTGGTCAAAAGCAGGGATTGTTAGCTGCTTCAAGTCCTTTCATCGATGCAAACAAAGATGGGAGTCGATCTTGATCCAGTAGTTCTCTTGTAATAGTAGACTTGAGTGATATACAATAGAATACTATACAATAATAGAATACAAAATTAATCACATCAGGAAACGAAGGAGAAAAAGCGCGCCCATTTATCAAAACCAGTTTAGACGGCGCCTACAAAAGCAGTTGAATAAGATGGCATGATACAGCAGCAGCAATTACATGTAGTGACGGACAACACATGGAGAGTTTGAAACAATTCAATGAACGAGAACTGATAGGTACATCAGCCATGGATGCTCCTGCATCCTTCAATAATAATAAAACTTTCTTGAGCAAAGAGAAACAGGCATGCTGCTCAAGGGAACGAGTCCATGTGTCTGCCAGTGTGCATGTATATAACGCATGTTGTGGTGTGTAGCAATGTATGTCTAACACGCCCATGGAAAAGGTCCACTACATGCACGTTGGGCTTAGGGACGTGCTGCTTCAGTAGTAGATAGCATTGCACGCGAAAGTTTCACCCCATGGTGCATGTGTGCATGCGCACACATGCATGGCTGGGTGAGCATGTGCGCCTGATGACGACTTCCAAGGAGCAAGAGACTTCATGTGCGTTTCGCCCTGTCAACAAAAGAGGAAAACCAAAATTCATGGGTGAGCTTGCTGGGCATGAGGGACTTTACACAAACAGTAGCCCCGGTAGGGACTGGATAAGGATGCACATCATTGTGAATCCCACTCTGAGTACCGGTGTACCGGTAGATGCTATTCAAAAGTGCGATTATATCAATTGAATAGCATCTACCCGGTATACGAAACTCAGCAGGCAGCCAGGTCATTATAGGGAGTTCAGTGTACAGTATAACTACTGTAAACGGTCAGATGGTGCGCCTATTAGGCCTCTACAAGCAGTCGTGAAGCAGAAATAAAAATCGAGAAGTCGAAGCTGTAGCTCACTACTAGCTGTTGCTAAGTTGGTACATGTACTACATGTACACGTGCAGCTTGTATTTGTAGTATTTTGTACTGACGGTCTACAAATAAGCGACGTGGAGACAATAATTTAATGATAGCAATGAACAATATGAAGGTCTACGCGGATGTTTCTTTCCTTGCCGAGAGCTAGCTCAAGCTGGCCTCCACACCACGTCAGGTTCTGCCTGAGTGTGCCAAAATGTCCAGTGGCTAGCTGGTGGTGGCATCATTTCGAGCATTCACTTCCATTAGCTTCAGCTGGGCGAAGGAAAGTCTCTTTTCTTCAACTCAGCAAACTGTTCTTGTAGATGATCTTACATGAGTGCATTAATTCGGAGTTGATGCACAATTCAAACTATCCTTTCTCATTCCATAATTGGTGGATAAAGTGGGTGCGTCATCTTTCCAGATAAACCACAGCTGACAAAAACTCAGATTATGCACTGGAAATGTTCACCTTTGTACAGGGAAAGTCGCACGAGTTCGACAGAGTCACAAAATGTGACTAGATTATGAGTTTGACTCCCTACTGGACTTCTGACTGTTTATAGGACACCAACTACATGTACCTACTGAGTACAACACGTGTTGTAGCCAAATAATGCCATTGCTCGCGTATGTTTAAAAATTATTTGTTTTCAAATAATGTCATTGCAGATGTATTGTCTAGAGTGGCAAACCAGTGCGTGTAATAATGTCACTCGGTGGAGGGCTCTCAAATATTACATGAACTACACTCATATCTCTGTTATCCGGACCTCGAAGTTACGGGCACCTCGATCTACAGGGCACCTCGATCTACAGGGCACCCTGTGGGAGAGTGTTAGTGGAAATATGACTACTCCTTTGCCAATTTTTGTGGAAACAGTGACGTCATATGCAAGATCTCTGGGAATTCCCCATCAAATATGTACGTGACCCAGAGTTACGGATATTTCAAAGTTATGGACAGTGCCCGGTCCCGTACTGCCCGGATAAGAGAGATAAAGTGTGCACAACTACAACGTAGCATTCTCTACGTGTACTGACTCACCGGATCTGAAAGAGAGCAGAGAGATTGGACAGGGGCAGGCCAGTGATGTGGTACGACCAGCCGACGCACACAAGCAAGACAAGGTAGTTGATCACGAGGGCAATCGCTGGACTATGTCTTTGTTGATTGAGCAAAGTCTGAGAAAGACAAAATAAAAACAAACAAACAAACAACAAAAACAACACCAGCACCATCAGCATCAGCAACAAACGAGCCACAGTGCACTTCAATCCAAACAAACAAAAGTGAAAATTGACACACAAGCAGAAAATGCGATGTGTCCACAAAACGATAAAATACTAGACCAACACATCCAATGACCGCATGCACTATCAAAGAGATCATCTCATCTGAGTTCACCATGACCAAGTTGATATGCTTGTGAACGATGCTGTCCGGCCCCCGGGACAAAGGTTGAAGGGTTGTTGAAGGGTTCGTCGTATCGGAGTTTTACCATACTTCTGACAGCGTGACATGTAAATATCACCAGTTGCACACACTACAGTACATTCATAAAAAGATGGACTTCTAGCTTTTGGCCATAAGTGGGTCAAACTTTTGAGTTTTTTTAGAATTTTTTCGGCAATCCCCTGTGGAATGCTCTTCCAATTATGTTTCTGAAGTCTATTTCTCCAAAAAGCAAACCGTAACAAGAAAAGGATTTCGGCCAGGTTTTGCTCCAAAAGCACTTAATTGGGAACATCCAGGCCATTTCACTCTACTTGCAACAGTACATTGTGCGGTTCAAACCCCAGTTGACGTACCTCTTTGGACCCCTTTTCAAGTTTCAAATTTCGCGGCACTGCACCATGTATGATAAAATCGCCAAAAACGGAAGCTCACCAGAGTCAGGGTTCATCTTTCGATGAATGGACTGTAGGGTATAATATATGTACTCTTGCTAGAACTCACCAACAACGATGTTAACCAGTGCATGCACACTACAGCCACAGCGTGGATATACTTCTTCCTGTTGAAGCCATCGTAGAACATCACACCCCAGAAAGTGTGCAGCAGGATGAAACAGCACGTCATCAATGCTGCAATAGCACAAGACAGCAAAAACAGTATAGAACACAGAACACATTGCGTCAGAAAATGTACTTCTTTTCCACATGTAAGCTGACGAAGCCAAGCAAAACACACAATTGCAGTCGTGGTCCAGCTCGACCAGCAGCATAAGCACACCGCAGCTCCTTCCTTCTCGTCTGCCGATGTGGCCAAAGTTTCAGGCGACCACAAGACTTGTCCGGTCATTGTTCTTACTGCTCCAGACCTGCTCAAGCCCCCCCCCCACACACACACATTAGATCAGAATAGCTACATCATGGCTGCATGTTCAAGGTGTCCAAGGTGTGTGTGTGTGCGCGCGCGTGCGTCCGTGAGTTACTGTGCTAGATTCGATTATGGCAAACTTGCAGGCATTTCTAAGTTCTGAGAAGTGAACGCCAGTTCTAATACATTGTGTCAATATGAATGAGATCATGCGAGTGAATACGCAAGTGTCAATAATGTGAATGAGACTATGCGAGTGCCTACTCGAGTGTCAATGTGAATGTTACTATGCAAATGCATTCCCAAGTGTCAATGCGAATGAGCCTATTCGAGTGCCTACGCGAGTGTCAATGCGAATGAGACTATGCGAGTGCCTACCCGAGTGTCAATGTGAATGAGACTATGCGAGGACCTACCCGAGTGTCAATGCGAATGAGACTATGCGAGTGCCTACCCGAGTGTCAATGTGAATGAGACTGTGCCAATACATACCTGAGTGGAAGAAGAAGTACTGGTCAGGGTGACCGTCGATGAATCCCACAGTACCGGCGCCGGCAGATTCCTTCAGCACATTGGTGTAGGCAAAGATACCCTGGACAATGCCAAAACCCATTCCAGACACTGCACCACAGCAAGAGAAGTGCACAATCATAGACACACAACATCAATTCAAGGAGCTGCAACGAGTTGAGCCAGGACCACGACGCCATGCTGGCCATGTTTCAAATCAAACCCCCAAACAGTGAAACAGTAAAACCTCTTCTAAAAGATCATGTGCTGCATATCACTGTGCATATCACTGAAAACATGTTGCTGGCGTATCAATCAAGCACCTTGCTTTAGCTATATTATTAACTCATATTATTTTAAAACGAAGGTAAGTATTACAGCTGTCAGAAGGAAATGTTTTACCCGTGACCCCTTCGTTGTTAGAAGTTATTGGTGTGAGGAATGGCTACCGAGGGTAGCAATGGTCGGCTTTAGAGCGCATGGAGGAGGAGAGTTAGTTTCTTGTAAGTATTACGTCGCAAATATCCACGCAAACACACATCCAGTCAAATAAGGCACTTGTGATAAAGTATCCGAACGTTTTCGGTCCCTTCTCATCAAGGATTGTACAGGGAATGGCTCAAGTTGGAAAGACTAAACATATATAGCGTAAAGATATCACGAGTCACGAGTGTTGTTATCTCATTATCTTTACGCTATATAAGTTTTAGTCTTTCCAACTTGAGCCATTCCCTGTACAATCCTTGATGAGAAGGGACCGAAAACGTTCGGATACTTCATCACAAGTGCCTTATTCGACTGGATGTGTGTTTGCGTGGATACTTGCGACATAATACTTACCTTCGTTTTAAAGTAGTATCCGCCTCCGACCTCTTTAAAAAAATCATATTATACATTTAATTGTAAAATAGCAATGAAAAATATCAATTGTGCACTCATAACCATGTATAAACAATTAAAATGAAACAATTCCAGAACGTTTTCGTGTGACCATCATCAGTGGAACATCGTCACATAGTAAGAATCACTAAAACAACCAGTTATATAGCTACAGTAATATGAAAAGAAGCGTGAGAATGCAGCACAGCTAGCGGTTATGCATAACGCGTGTAGCGTGAACCTTTGCAGTGTATCTGAGAATGGTAGCAGTAGATGAATGTGGCAGCTGTGAGTGCGTGTGAACAAAAACTGGTGAGTGCGCTCACACTTTTTAAATAATACGCACTCACCAGTTTTTGTTCACACGCACTCACAGCTGCCACATTCATCTACTGCTACCATTCTCAGATACACTGCAAAGGTTCACACTACACGCGTTATGCATAACCGCTAGCTGTGCTGCATTCTCACGCTTCCTTTCATATTACTGTAGCTATATAACTGGTTGTTTTAGTGATTCTTACTATGTGACGATGTTCCACTGATGATGGTCACACGAAAACGTTCTGGAATTGTTTCATTTTAATTGTTTATACAAGGTTATGAGTGCACAATTGATATTTTTCATTGCTATTTTACAACTGTTGTCTCCTCGTCGGTTATTTAAATACATTTAATTGTAGAAAGGAAAAGGACATTATGGATACGAGTTTAGAGTAACTCTCCATCACTGTAACTGGATACTATATACAAGCTTTTAGAGGATCCCGACATAGTGCCACCGACACCAGTGAGGAAAGTCGGAGAAAAATCCAAGGTGCAGGATCGGTCCGACAGCCCCACCGAAATCCCGGCCCCCAAGCGCCAGACAACTGGAAACCTACCATCGCCTTCGGCCCCGTCTCTACCATCCGGAGAACTCAATATGGACATGGTGAGCCTAATAAATGGCCTGAGGTCGGACCTGCGTTCCGACCTCAGTAATGTTGTGGCAGACGGACTGGCGCCAGTCCATGAGAATTTGCAAAACATGACAAATTTGTTGCGAAAACAGGCCCGTGACATACACATGCGGAACCAGCCTCACAACCAAACCGAACCCGGCCTGAACCGAGAGACCGTGAATGGCACTACTCAAGATCTGGTCGAGGAACTCCTGAACCAGAAGGGAAGGGAAAACAACGTACTATTGCACGGCGTGGCGGAATGTCAGGGAGAGGACCTCCCCTCACTCGCACGAGCCCTTGTCCCGTCAAACACTCTGATCCAAGAGGTGCTACGTATTGGAAGGCCAAGAGAGGACACAAACGTACGCCCCAGACCAGTCCTCATTAAAACAAACAAATCTGGAAAAGCCTCTCTCCTGAGGAATAAAATGACGCTCCGCCACAATGGTCAACCGGTTTACGTTAGCCACGACCTAACTCCCTCTCAACAGGCACGAAGGAGACAGGTACTCCCCACATTTAAACAATTGCGAGGGCTTGGCACTGCTTGTTCCCTTCCCTACGACAAAATATTGGTACAAGGGAAACCACTGGATGACGCTGAATTGGCGAGGTTACTTCAGGACAAGCCTGCACAATGACGAGTCCCCGCACAACAGAATACTATTGTCACCAACGCATGCAGCACTCCCCAGAGCATCTCTACCTCTACGCCACAGATAAGTATCACTCATTCAAATGCATGCAATACATTATTACTCTTTAATCTTACTATAGCACATATTAATATCTGCAGCCTATTGAATAAGCTTAGGGACATTCACTATCTTCTGCACAAACACAACATTGATATCCTTGCTGTTACGGAGACATGGCTGACAGCCACCTCGACAAAGAGTGCCATCTTTTTACCAGGCTACGACGTCCACAGATTTGACAGGACAAGCAAAAAAGGAGGCGGCGTTTGCTTGTACATCAGAAATAAGTTTAAGTACCGTCAACTAAGAACAATATTTGACATTGAAACTGCAGCAATTCACCTGCGGTTGGATGGAAATCCACTGAATATCATCTGTACATATCGACCACCCTCAACACCAGTGTCGTTTTGGCAACAACTCACCAACACTGTTGATGACATCGCAGCACAGACACCAAAATCGTCCCACACCATTGTTCTTGGTGACTTCAATGTGAACATACGAGACACTCAGCATCCTCACCACAAGCACCTGCAGACATTCTGCCACACAACCAGTCTCCATAACATAGTGACATCGCCGACTAGACTTCCTACTGAATCCAACTTAGACCTAGTACTAGTACCCAAGACATTCGCCAACACCCACCTATCTCAGGCCACACAAGGTAGACACTTCACCGTGAACAGCTGCACAGTCGAGCCATGCGATGCATCGGACCACCAGCTTGTCCCAGTTGACATGACAGTAACCCTCTGTTCCCTCCCAAAGGAGCAGTGGGTCCAAACAAGAAAGCCGCCCATTAGATCGATTGATATGAGTAGCTTTAGAGACCAACTGGCATCCGCATTGCTCGACACATCCACTGACACCACAACTACTACATGCCAACGAATTCAACTATTCCAACACAACGTATCTGAGGTCCTGGACAAGCACTGTCCAATGACAACCGTCAAACTAAGTGGCAAATACAAACCTGCCCCTTGGGTAGATGACGAGCTCCGGAAATTGTTGTTCAGGAGGAAGCGTTCGCACAGGAAAATGAGAAAGAACCCAGCTGGCCCGCAACTAGTCCAGAACTTCCGGACACTGCGGCGGCAATGCAAACTTCTCGCGCGTCGCAAGCAAGCCACATTCTTTCAGAACGAATTTATTTACAATACGAAGAACCCCAGAGGCCACTGGAATGTTCTAAACACTCTGCTTGGTCGAATCAAGATCCACCGTGAACCAGGTGCAGAGGTCAAAGGCATCACAGCTACATTCTCCGAAATAGTATCACCGGGTTCGCCAACTACACCAACCGCTACAACGCACACTACACTGCCACTAGGTCCGATGCCTGAACACAACTTTTGCACTTTCGACCGCATCCCGACAAGCCTCGTAGAATTCTACCTAAAGCGGTTGGACTGCCGTAAAGCGTGCGGCCCCGACAACGTACCCGCAGCAATCTACAAGTCTGCAGCTGACGGGATTGCCCCTGTTCTCGCTCCGCTATTTTCAGACTCACTACAATCTGGAACTTTCCCAACTCCGTACAAACAGGCTAACGTTTGGCCAATACATAAGCGAGGTGATCACAGCGATCCTACTAATTACAGGCCAATACCGCTCCTTCCGCAAATGTCAAAGCTGTTAGAACGCTGCGCCCTTGACCAGCTAATGGAATTCGTGCGTGACGCTCCACAAGCAAACCAAGCACTGCCGCCTGAACAGTTCGCCTACAGAAGACAACACTCCTGCGATGACTTGCTAGCCTTGGTGGCGAATGACTGGCAGCAAAGTCTGGACGCCGGTAAATTTGTGGTGGCAGCGTTTCTTGATATGTCGAAAGCATTTGACACGGTCAATCACAACATGCTCCTGCAGGAGCTTTTCGAGATCGGCGTCGGAGATAGCGCCCTGCAATGGTTTGCGAGCTACCTACGAGGCAGGCGGCAGCGAGTGGTAACACGCACGTCCAGAGGTGAACTGTACGAAGCTCACAGGGGAGTTCCTCAAGGATCCACCCTCAGACCTGTGCTCTTTAACCTATCTGTACGCAAATTGCCCTCGGCAGCATCTTCCAGCATGGTGCGCCAGTACGCTGACGATGTCGCCCTGTACCTAGCAGGCCACAACCTACAACAAACTACCGAAGAACTGGCCCGAGATGTGTGCCGTATCAGGGACTTCCTCAGTGAACGAGGACTAATCCTGAATGCCAGCAAGACCCAGTTCATTGTGTTCCACTCCAGATCGAAAAAAGTATGCTCCTCCCTCCGACTAACCATTGACAATGTCTCAATTCCACCAGCGACCACCGTCAAGTACCTTGGTATGACCTTTGACCAGCACCTGACATTCGCTGACCACATCAGTGCCCTTGAGCGAAAGGTAGGCGACAAGCTAGCTGTGTTTCGTAGAATCCGTGACCGTCTAACAATTGATGCAAAGAGAACCTTCTACTGCTCGTTCATACAGGCTCAACTGGAGTACGGTTCCAATGCTTTTTATCACAGTCTGCAGGCTGGGCAACAAGATCGCTTGACTTGCCTCAGCAACCGTGCAGTTAGAACTGTTTTTGGTTATCCAAGGTTCTGTGACATTTCTACTATTCTAGCCAGATACCACCTAGCTTCTATCTCCTTACGTTTGAGATTCAAATTGTTTGTACTTATTTACAGATCATTACATAAGGTGTGCAGTCCGCTCTTAACAGACTGTTTTGTGACTAGAGTCAATGCCACACACACAGCGTCAATCACCCGCTCGCAGGTTACTCTGTCTCTTGCTCTTCCCCCGGCTAATAACCGCTATGGCTTGTACACATTAAGCTTCTTAGGCGCAGATCGCTGGAATTCGCTCCCTGCTTCTGTTCGTATTTGCTCCACGCTATCAGACTTCCGCTCATCTATACAAAAACATATAGGGTACCCCGTAAGAAGGCCTTAAAGGGGAAGTATACCCTAAAATCAAATTTTCACCAGTTGTAGTCTTCGGGGTGCTGAGTCGAATGGTCTTGGTCCGAGGAAGCTGAGACGCTCCCTTCCTACTTGAATCCCAATCGAACTCGCGCACTTCCACCGAAACTGGGTGACTGCGCCCTACTAGATGGGGATTTGTATGCAAAATGTCACTAAAAGCGCCATTTCGTTCTTATAAAAGCACGGATGACCGCGATTGGCCCATATGTTGTAGTCTTTTGGACGCTGAGTCGACTGGTTTTGGTCCGAAAAGGCTGCGATGCAGCGTTCCTCCTTTATTCCCAATCGAACATGCACGGACGACCGCGATTGGCCCATATGTTGTAGTCTTTTGGACGCTGAGTCGACTGGTTTTGGTCCGAAAAGGCTGCGATGCAGCGTTCCTCCTTTATTCCCAATCGAACATGGTTGAACAAGCGGTCACGTGCTCCTGCGTACACCAGTCACCTGGTCACCGTGCCTGCAGGGTACAACTTACTAGCCTGTTTGACCTTTTTTGGGTGCAGTCCTGTCACTCGAGTTGAACTCGAGTTGAACCTTGGTGTGAAAGTTGTCGCCTGCTGGCGCGGTGACCAGGTGATTTGGGCACCCAGGAGCACGTGACCGCTTGTTCAACCATGTTCGATTGGGAATAAAGGAGGAACGCTGCATCGCAGCCCTTTCGGACCAAAACCAGTCGACTCAGCGTCCAAAATACTACAACATATGGGCCAATCGCGGTCATCCGTGCTTTTATAAGAACGAAATGGCGCTTTTAGTGACATTTTGCATACAAATCCCCATCTAGTAGGGCGCAGTCACCCAGTTTCGGTGGAAGTGCGCGAGTTCGATTGGGATTCAAGTAGGAAGGGAGCGTCGCAGCTTCCTCGGACCAAGACCATTCGACTCAGCACCCAGAAGACTACAACTACACAAAGGCACACAATGAAAACCTTGGCAAATTAATTCCGTTGTGACTCAGAGTTTCATGGCTGAACCAATCATCAGACAACGATAATGGAATAGGAGGCAGCGCTGGTATATCTAAGTGGAGAGAGGTGTGATAATACGATAGCGAGAGGAGTAATCGCGTGAATGTATACAGGGACAGGCTATTTCAGAGGCAGATGCAGTAGGCGCAGGTCTAGCACTAACAATAATAATAATAATAACAGACTGACCAAACAGCTGGGTGATCATGAAACGGCCACTCTTGGGTCAAATCGGATCCGCTCTTCTGTAGTGTTGTATGGAACATGGTGAGCAAGCGGTGACCACCCCGTTACATGTCGCATGTTGGTGTGATTTTCATGCACCAGTAATTGCCCTCCCCCCCCCCCCCCCCCGTCACAACCAGTGGATCGTCCTCGTGTAAAGGAAACGGTGTAAAGAGAGTATGGATCCAGACAGAGAATGGATTCAAGTGTATCGATACATCACCATCATCAGCATCGTCAGCACCCAGCCCCCCCCCCCCCCCCCCCTGGCTGTGACGTCACATTTTCGAGCCCTATTCGGACAGTTATCCCCAGCGTCGCAAGTTGGGATGAGCATGGTCGCATCAGATTTCCACCTAAGAAAGAGGGTAGGAGGTTTGGCACACGGTGTATGTACACCATTCCACTCATAGGCTTCTACAGGAACACTTTCACGGTTCCTCCCGGCGCAGAAAGAAAAACTCACCATAAGCCAGTTTGTGACGCCGCAGTGGCGAGTCCACAGACACGGAGAGCTGAACCAGGCCAGCATCTGCTTTCCTACAGCAGTGCAAACAATGAGAACACCATCGTCAGCAGACAGCAACAGCAGCAAGGCAGATACAGGCTTCAGGAAGCGCCGCAGGAGAGTGGAGGAAATACGCCAATGGATGATATCAGATTATGTAAGCCAAGAGTACTGCGCAAACTTGCTTGTTGCGCTATTGCTGGAGTTGCAGGGATTGATTTATACGGGTGACTGTAACAGAAGGTGCGCAGACTCCACTGCACTACATTATAGAAGTCTATAACAGACAAATGTCTACTACCAATAGACCCATGTACGCAATAGGGGTGAGGCATCCTGCAGCTTCATACTTTCATCAGTTCATAGCTCAATGAGGATTTTCGAGCATGCGGCTCTTTCCTTTGGCACTGCAAATTCACAACTCGGGATTAGTATCAGTTTTTTAAACGACGTTTCAGCAAATTGCCATCATCAGGGTGCAATACGGTGCAAAGGAGCAGTTATAATGTTGATATGCCACTATTTGGTGATATTGAGTAGCGTGTTTAAGTTAACATACGAAGTACTATTGCTATGAAACGTTGCCTCTTGTTGCGAATCTCACAACTCCCCAGTGTGGGGAGCAACCAAATTTGTTATAAAATTATCGCCAAAGCACTACCACTATTTCACACTACTCAATAACACTAAATTGTGGCATACATGTATACCATTCTAACTGCTCCTTTGCAGACTTGCACACCATACTGCAACCTGATGGTGGCAAATATGTGCCAAAACGTCATTTAAAAAAGTGATACTGTAAAACATGCAATTTTCGGTGTAACTGTAATTTCGGTGATTTCGGTAAAGAAACCAGGCACCTAAATTTAAATTACTGAGTACACCTAAAAGACACCTGAGCATGCACTGTATGTGAAGGGAACGCTAGTCACCTAATTCTACATTACACCTGAAACCCGGCAGGTCTCTGGCACCGAAATCTTAATGCACCTAAAATTACGTGTTTTACAGTATTGATCTCAAGTTGCGAATTTGTAGTGCCAAGGGAAAGAGCATGCGTGCTCGAAAAACCTAATCGAAAAATAGACCCACTAAGAAAAATGACCTATGACCGTAAAGCATGCTGCAAACGCCCACCCCCTTTTTTCAAGTTTTTGCAAGATCTGCTGGCCTGTACGCACTGACCCCATGCACTATCACAAAAACCGTACGAAGCTGCATCCCACACCATAGCACGAAGAGCGCTTTGCTACGGTAAACTATGTCCACTTTCCTGGTTCCAAAATCTCTTCGAGCACTAGCTATGAGCTAGCTTGTAGTGATGATAATGATGTTGGTTGTTTATTTCGCAATCTAACCGGTAGTTTCTTCCGAATAACAAGGTAGCGAAGAACATAGCATTGCAGGAACCAAATGCACTTCTGACGGTGTTTCAAGCCATCATTCAAATCACGCAACGCGCAAAGACAAGGGTTTCCCCCGAGTACATCAGTCCAGAGTTTTCAACAAGTTAGCAGTGACTTTGTAGCTGTAGCTTCTGTGACATTCTTCCTGTTCTCCTTCCAACTGCAATACTGCAACCGGTCAAGTCGTTGAGTGATGCTTTGTCAGAACAATCCTATCTTCGGTGAATCATCGTTGCGCTCAGAGAGTGCGACATCATGGCACTGCAGAAATTTCATGATTTGAAAACCACATACATATAGATTCTAAGGCATTTCCAAATGGAGAACGAACTGATACAAAGACAACTCATTTGTCGAATGAAAGGAAATCAACGCGACAGAAGCTTTTCTTTGATGCAAGATAATGAATGACAATCGCTTTAGCAGAGCCTCCTGGTAAGACATAGGTAGTTTGCAGGCATTAGTCGTTCTCGTACGCATTCAACCTTCGTGACGGTTTTGTACAACTTTTTATTGACCTGAAAAAGACAAAAATACTTCGAAGTAGTATGGACCCGCTGGGGTTGGTGTTTGCTGCGAAGTTAGCGTTTGCAGCGGACTTTATGGTGTGCGGATTCACTCTGCACTTTACATCACCGGTTTTATGGCTTCATTCAGATTTGGTGGGGTCTCCAAAGCACGGCATACCATCCATTTTTGTTGCGTGTTTGTTGCTGTGGATGTCATCATCAGCATCACTGTGGTGAGCCCATAAGTGGGATCATTTCTAAGTCAACCCAGCGTCTGGAGGTTCCCGGGGTTGTCAGCCGTGGGGCGGTTCAATCAATATCCAATTGTGCCTTTTTCTCCAAGAAATTTATTCTCTCCTCTCCTGGGAGACACACAGGACCAGCTTCTGGCTATGAGCAAGTACAAGTGTGTGTGTGTGTGTGTGTGTGTGTGTGTGTGTGTGTGTGTGTGTGTGTGTGTGTGTGTGTGTGTGGTGGATACCAGGCTAGAAAATAGTGGCGGTCAATTCATCAGCCTTGCAAGCTGTGGAATGGTGTAGTCCCAGCACAAGTTGCTATGTCTAACATAGCTGTTCGCTATCATCGCTTCCGCGATGGGCATGTCTGAGGTCTGTGGTGTGTGTGTGTGTACATGGTGTGTGTGTGTGTGTACATGTGTGTGTGTGTGTGTATGTATGTGTGTGTGTGTGTGTGTGTGTGTGTGTGTGTGTGTGTGTGTGGTGTGTGTGTGTGTGTGTGTGTGTGTGTGTGTCGCTTCGCAGCAAGAGGCGTGTCTATGAGGCTGTCGTCCTCACGACCCTCTTGTATGGTGCGGAGACGTGGACCACCAAGGCAGGCCACCTCCAGAAGCTAAAAACGTTTCACCATCAGTGTGTTCGGTCCATTGTGGGTATCGGCCGTCGTCAACAGTGGGATGATCGGATCTCAACGGCCACATTAGCAGCTACATTCGGTGTTGACCCTGATATCACCCGCATCATCCGTCGCCACCGGCTTCGTTGGCTGGGTCACGTCGGCAGGATGGACGACTCACGCGCACCGAAGCAATTGCTGTTCGGCGAGCTGCCTGCCCCCCGTCCTCGTCACGGCCCGAAGAAGAGGTGGCGAGATGTGGTATCGACTGACCTGGCGGACCTCGGCGTGACCACCTGGCTTGAGAGTTGCCAAGATCGTCCCAATTGGAGAAGAGTTGCGAGTAGCACCCCACCGCCACGGCCCGCTCCTGATCCTCTTCTATGTGTCTGTGGACGCCCATTTCGTCGACCAGGAGACCTGAAACGACATGCCAAGTTCTGCGCTCGTGTTCTCACTTGAACTTTCCGACATTCGCTATCATTGCGTACGCAATGGGCAAGATCAAGGTCAAGGTCAAGGTGTGTGTGTGGTGTGTGTGTGTGTGTGTGTGTGTGTGTGTGTGTGTGTGTGTGTGTGTGTGTGTGTGTGTGCGCGTGAGGGGCTGTGCCTTTATACGCCTGGCATGACGTATAGATAGAATAGTCTTACTTGAGTAGTCGAAAGTACAAGTATCGAAATCCCTCTTGAAAGAGTACAGAAAAGACGACGGCGAAAGCCAGCTCATCCTTTAATGGTGATACGATTAGCCACCACAAAGCCGAGAACAGCAAAGCTAGCAGCCAGAAAAATCCACTGCGTTCACACAACACAGAAGGGTGTCAGTGTTTCAGGGCAGATATATTTCGAGAAAAATGAATTGTCAGACCAACCTTGCAATCAACACAATGACATCCTGGGCATCCTTGGCCACAGTGAGGAAGAACAAAGCTGCCACTGGTCCAAAAGAGATGAACAGGCACCCAAAGAAAGTGCCTAACGCCATGTTTCTTGACCTGCCTCACAACATCCACGAAGAAGTGACTCAAAAATGCTGTTTGTCCGATGTTTGAAGTATTATAATATTATGTGGTGATGTCAGAAACGAAACAGAAAAAATAAAAACAGGCCTCGGATTCAGAAAATAAAAGCGACGGGTAGATCTACCGGGTAGATCTACTACGGCAAGATCAAAGAGTTCATAACCCCCAAAAATAATGAACTCTTGGTAGATCTACGGGTCGTCCGGTCCTTTTTGTAGATCTATCTGGTATACAGTATATCAAGAGTACATAACCCCAGGGGGTTATGTACTCTTGAGTATATGCATCAAGACTGACATGATGATGAGGGGGTTATGTACGAGGTGAATTGCTATTTCTGGACATTGGACATTTCTGGACATTTCGAGTAAAATAATTTTTCGTCGCGTGTAGAGTCAAGTCAGTCAGGTTGATGAAGTTTTTTCTTGTTGTAGTTGACAGCTGGGTTGTTGTAGTTTCTCCTCGTGTCGGTGCCTTGTTGATAGCCTTTTCGTGGGAGGCATTTCAACGAGTTTTGTGGTACTATGTCGCCTGAGAATTTAGAATTTTGAGTAAAATAAGAAGTAATGGACGAATCGTTGGCTTCCCCATGTGCACTCCACTTCAGACGCTGTATAGTCTTGGACCTGTTGGCTGGAAGTGTGAAGAGGCCAACTGCAGTCCACCAATAGAAAAAATAACAAAAATGGTGCAGTATAGGATGCCTATTGACGCTATTTTACTTTCATGTCCAGAATTCCATACACTGAAATTTAGGCCAAAAAATTGGCCTGTCGAAAACATCCTGCTATAAAGTCTCTGGGATCACAGCATGAGCAATTGTCACATATTTGGAAAGATGAAGGATTAGGCCATACAATAGATACAAATAGATATGAAAAATGTAAAACACACAGCCAGTGGGCCTCTATTTTATTTTCATGTCCAGAAATTGCTATTCACCTCGTACTCTTGATAATTATACTGACAAGACTGACATGATATGACAAGAGTCCATAAACAGTTTTATCAAGAGTTTTATCGGTCTACTCTTGGTTTTATCAGGGAGTCGTAAAATACCACGACTCCCTGGTTTTATGCACTCTTGTCTTTATTATTATTTTGATGATGGCATCCATATCCGTGGCGTGGGATCGATCCTGCGGCTTGCTCGGGAAGTCGGGAGTCGGGACCCGGGAGCCGGAGTAGTAAAATACGTACACTGGTGCCATTTTTTGAATTTTTTCTTCAGTTTTTTTTGTAAAATTAATCCTTTGAAATTTTTGTGTTGTGCATTCTTGGCCTTAATTTTTTGGGCCTTGGGCTTGTTATTGTGGATCGCACGTAGGTTGACTCGAGCAGGCAGCAAGGAAATGAAGGTGAGAGATGGCTGCGCTGACGCTCTTTCATGGCTGCATCTCGAGGGGTCTTTATCGCCAGTGCCGATGCGTCACAAGTTCATTGTTCTCTTGTAGACCTTCAATCTCAGTGAGATATGCGACTGTAAATGCGGATGCTACTTCAAAAATTGAGAATGTTGATTCTCGTGTCTACAATCATGCTGAGAATGAATTGGCCAAATTGGACAGAGAGATCTGGGATTCTACCAATCGTGCTGATTCCTTCCTTCGCCATTTGGCATATTCTCCCTCGCTGGCCAATCAAGAGGAGCGATTGAGACTGGCTGCTATGTTCCTGAACAAGGCGAAAGTAACCAATTTAGAAATGACTCTCTCACGTTTCAACTTGTTGCTGCAAGTGCTCGTGCAAGGTGAGCACGACTTTGATCCGAATGACTTTAGTGAGTGGATGGGACAGTGCAGTGTGGATCCTGATGTGGTGACATGCAATTTGCTCATCATGGCCTTCAGTCAGCGTGGTAACTTGTCAGGAGCTGTAGCCATTCTGCAGCTGATGCGCAAGAACGACTTCACGATTGGAGAGCTGGTCTATTCATCACTCATCACCGCATACTCACGAGCAGGAGAGCTAGATAAGTCGTTCAAAATCATGGCTCTAATGGAGGCCAATGGCGTTCAGCCATCTCACGTTTCATTCCGGGCGTTACTCTTTGCGTGTGCGGATGCAGGAGCCAGTGAAAAGCTAGCTGAGGTGTTGAAGATGGCTTCCAAAGCCAATGTATTCATTGAGTACAGTTCACTTAGAGATCTGTTGTTGCAGTTGGGAAATTGTGGAGATATTCAGGGGATGGTGGTAGTACTGAATGAAACGCGCGACCTGGTATTCATGCGCAACTATCTTGCAGAGGTCATGCAGTTGTTGATCGGGCAAGACAAGGTCCAGTGCGCCCTCCTGATTTATGAGCACTTACTGCATTTGCCTGTGGAGCCACAATCAGCCAAAAAGGCTGCGGCATCAGTGGAGCACAGGGCAGACACTGGATTTCTTGAAGGAGTTCTATCATCGATCCAGGATCCGGATTTGCAGCGCCAGGTGCTGCTGAAGGCGCAGACACAGGTGCCGTCAAAGTCCCGCATCATGCCCCTGCTCCTTCGTCACCAACTTGACACGGCCGGTTTAGTGAAGGAAGCGCTGAAAACGTTCACGTTCATGAACGAGAACCGGCTGGCAGTGTATCCGCACTGGCTGCAGGAGGTGCTCGGCCAGGCCGCTGAAGCAGGTGACGTCCGCACTGCTGTGCGCCTGCTCTCCATGTTCACCAGCATGGGCCTGAAGCCAACCCAGCTGATGCTGACAATGACGATGGACGCAGCGGCCAAGGCCAGAGTTCCAATGCAGACATTCCTCAGCTATATGCGGTGTGTCAAGCTATCGTCCGATCTTGCCAGTGGCTTGTCCAGAGCCTGTAGCTCATTTCCCCAAGCTGATGTTTATAGCGGCTTGCTTGAACTTGTTCGCCAGCAACGTGGGCTCAACCAGTGGGAGGGACAGAAGCAGCAGCAGCTCTACCTACGTGAACCCATCAATGTCAACAAGGCCTGCAAGCACCTCGCCAAATTATGCAAAGAGCGCACAATTGCAGAGGCAGTTACCTATTTGGAGGACCTACTTGACTCCTGTGACTATAAATCTGCTGTTGGTGTGATTTCATGGGCAGTGAATGAGAACAAGCGCCTGGTGCTGCCCATCCAGCAAAGCTTCTTCAGCGAGCTATTGGAACAGCTTTGTACGTCCCAGCTGAGCAAGGAGTTCTTCGACCTCTCACGCATAGTGCGAGATCTTGGTATTGCTCCTCCAGACTCGTGGAAAGGATTAGCCCTCTCAATGCACATTAGCGCCGATAATATTGAGGCAGCACGACTTCTGTACGATATGATATTGGACAGCAAGCATGAGGCGTTGCTGGTGCCATTTGAATTCCAGAGGGCATTCTTTGATGCATTGCTTGCCAAAAGTGACCATGCAGCTATCATCAAGTATTGGGAGCGTCTTCATCCTCTCGAAGTGCCTTGGGTTCGTCAGAAGCGGGGTATGGAGTTCCGTGCTACGGTAGCGTCTTCTTACATCCAGTCGCATCGGCTTGACTCAGCACAGGAAACGCTATTTCTCACTAAAGTTGCGCCCCCAGACACAGTTCTTTATGACCTAGTGCGTGGATACATCACTGAGAAGCGCTATGCAGCTTGCATGGATATTTACGATCGTCTAAAGAAGTGTACGAATCCTGGTGGTCGGAAGAAGTACGAGGCCACGCTCTTGGGGGTGCTGAAGGCAAGTGTTGAGATCCCAAGGCGAGATGTTCTTCAGGAGTTGTATACCGATCTCTCCGCAGGAGGAACAAAATTGCCACCGATCAATAATTTAATGGTTGAAGTACTTTGTAATGACAATCAGCCACACGAGGCGCGGCAGCTGTTGGCACCACATCATGTGGACGGCCGCTTGCTTTGGAAGGTGTTCTCTGCGTATCTCTGCCATAAGCAGCAGGGTTCCTTGAAGCAGTGCCAGGCAATGCTGCTGCGGTTAAACGCATTGAAATGCTATGGCTTTGTTCCAAGTTTCCTTGGTGCTCTTCTGGATGGCGAGGATGACCTGGCCGCAAGGATACTAAAGCAGCCCGGATGTTCTCTTCCAACTGGCGAGGTCTTGGATGTATTCATCAAGCCCGTCGTCCTCAGCCAGCAGTGGCCGCTCTTGCATCGGTTCTTCCAGACCGTTAATCATCATCCATCGTCGTCACGCTTCATGGAAGAGTCTCTGCAACTGATGGTCACGACTGGGAATAGAGAAGCCGGCTTTCTGCTGCACGATCAGTTTCGTGAGGTTCCAGTTTTGACCAGGACCAAGCATCTATTAAAGAGCACGACTGTTCCAGTGAGCTCTGCGGAGAAAAGCAAAGATGAGTTAGGGTCGCTCGACAAGAACATCTTCAATTTGCTTGTTGAAGCACCTGTTTGAATAGTTACTTACTTGTTGGACGTTTTGAATTTTGTTTTACATATGTTTTTTTGCTTTGTGCTATTGCTGTGTGCTTGTCTGCATATTGTTCGTTTTGGCTCACTTCAGCTGGCTGTTGTTGAGCTTTTCCCTTGTATTTTGCCTCTGACTGTACAGCTGTCCATCAAATCTATGTAACTGTATGTATATTCTTTTTTTTAACATGACCGATTTTTCATAATTTCTGCATTCATTTTCGTTGAGAACTACCAGATTGCATCCTGGTTTCTTTCATGTTCTTCTTCTGCTGTTCCCTTCTTCTTTTCATCCAGCTCTATGCTTTACTGACAGAGCTCCTCTGCACGCACACACACGTGTGTGTGTGTGTGTGTGTGTGTGTGTGCAGCACAAGTTGCTATGTCTAACATAGCTGTTCGCTATCATCGCTTCCGCGATGGGCATGTCTGAGGTCTGAGGTGTGTGTGTGTGTGTGTGTGTGTGTGTGTGTGTGTGTGTGTGTGTGTGTGTGTGTGTGTGTGTGTGTGTGTGTGTGTGTGTGTGTGTGTGTGTGTGTGTGTGTGTGTGTGTGTGTGTGTGTGTGTGTGTGTGTGTGTGTGTGTGTGTGTGTGTGTGCGAGCTCTCCCATCTCTCATCTGACTTGACAGGGATTAGCCAGCCAGTACTGTGCTCTCTTGATATTCCTTGGAAGTATTATTATTATGACAATAGTGCTGTCTGCCTGGTGATCGCCCTGTTGCGTGACACTCGGAGGTACCGCAACGAACTCTTTCCATTCTGGCCACCAGTTGTGCCCTTGCACATCTAGTGTATACAGTCATGTACAAGAGAATGCCTTGTCTCGGGGAGTGTATACTACTCTTGCTATCGCCAGGGTGCACAACCGTTGAATGCATGGCATGATGGTGTGCACGTATTAATTTCAGGGAATTTTCTAGAACCGCCCCAACCGGTTTTCGACCGGTTGAAATTGTTGGCGACCGCGGTTGAAAAGTTACAAATCAGTTCCAACCGCCCGTACTTTTCTGTGGGTGAATGGAGCTGTGAATGGTCAAACGCTTTTTTTCTGGACGGATACTTCCAGCGAAGCCGCGTGGGCTGGTACTAGGGTCACGAGTTTCCTCTGCTTATATCTTTGCTACACTCCAGCACCAAAAAAATCTGTTAAATTGCTGTCGAGTGCCATATTTGGGTTGTATTTTGAAAAATATTCCAGGACTCTTCATTCGACCGTAACCGGTTGGAAATTCGTCCTAGAATATACCCTGTCACTATTATGACATTGTATTGTAGTGGCAATGACTGCACGTGCAGCCGAGCGATTTGTATGGATTACCATGCCACAGCCCCGATCATGCTGATACTGTGATAGGTCAAAATGCTGGGATAACGTTATTGGGCTCTTGGTACAGGATGAGATACTTCTAAAACCCCAACCTTGAACAGACTTAAAATTATGTGCTCGCGAACCTCCCCATGTGCAGCATGATGCCATCTACTGTGAGCTAAGTACAGTCATGTACTTCACCTCCACTTTATAACAGTTTTAACTGTAAAGCAGTTGAAACACATGGAGGTTCATGGAGCATATGTCCGCCCTCTGTTTGCTTGCTTACATAATGCCAACATCAGCAGCAACAGCAACAACCAGGGTATCGATAGAAGAAAGATTTAAAACAACAAGATTCAACGGGTACATGGTGAGCCTGATCGTAGCTGCCATGTTTTCCATACAGAGGAGCCTCGCTTTCCGACCACCTCACTAAACGGACTGCTTCCCAATCTGACCATTTTTGCTTGGTCCCGGATTTTGCGAATAGAGGATACAACTTCATACAAGTAACCATTGTCACAAATCAGACCACGTTGCCTGGACCGAAAAGCGGGCTGTTCCACTGCATGCACTGCATATCCCCACCAATCAAAGCAGCATACTGAAGTGTTTTCAGCCGTGTGGGTGAAGCTCAGCAAGCCAGTGGCCGGTGACAAGCCCTGTTGGTGCTTCAACCATGTGCTTCAATTATCCATGAGCGAGTTGAAGGAGGTGCAGTGCACCGTCATCATATCCATCAAGCTAGTGCAATTGAAATTCACAGGACGTATCCTTGCCCCCATTGTGCAGTGAAAACTCAAACGCGGGCACTATAGCATTGCATTAGAAAGAGGGACAGAATTGTGCCAAAACGATCGACATCTTGTTGGCAAGCAAGCATGGCACAGACACAACCATGCACAAGTGTGACCCGCATTGAGCAACATGCACTGTGCATCCGCATGTCATAAATGGCGACCACAGTGGCAGGGCGCCGGTGCAGTCCTGTTGCCAAACGGTGATAGCCATGCGGTTGCACGTGCAGTAGATTGCCATAACACGGCATCGCCCTGGCCATATGATATGGAGTGCAGTCCTTCCACGCAGAGGTGAAATCAGGGTTCACGTGGAAAGCAGAACGGGAGCATGATTAGAGTACGCACCGTGCATGCAAAGATGTGCTTGCTCAATAGCGATTGCGGGGCAGAAAAGTAAATTGCAGTTTTCTAACCGAGTATCCAATAAATATAGCCTTGTGCATGAAATCTCCACCGGGAGAAGATAAAAAAATATTCAAGTCCTAAATCCATTCTATGCTAAGTGCAAAACTTGCACTACTACACCAGGGCATGCGCACGTCGCTGGCTGGCTGGCTGGAAGGCTGTGTATTGTGGTTCAAGCACATTCCTACTGCCCGAGCAGTGAAAACCTCTAGTTACATGTACTTGGAGTACATGTAGAGCTGCAGCACACGGCAAGCATACGTCCAGTCAACTTCCAGTCCGGGTTAGCTGAATCAGATGTGGCCGCATGCAGTAGGTTCTGCCTGCTATGTCAAGAGAGCTTCTCGAAAAGACACCTCCTCTTGCGTCAGCATCTGCACGAACGTGTCAATGCGCCGCTGGCGACCTTCGCTCTGCACAGGCGTGTCCTGGTCCAAACACTGTTTCTCGGCACGCAGCAGCTGCTCGTACACCTCGGGACATAGTCTGCGTTGATCATATGAAGAGCGGGCATGCTGAAACCAAGACGGAAAACAAGAAAAACACAATACAAAAACACAATACAGAATGTCAACAGCAAAATTCAGTGCGTTCTGACATGTTATTATTAGGGGTGAAGCGATCACCGAATTTGACTAAGAGCGTGAGTGCTGTCATGAATTCTTTCCGTTTGCATAGATGTGGATTGTGAATTCTGATGATAGTCACATGAAAAAGACGTTAAAGTCCCTACATATTGTTCTCTGGTGTCGTGGTACGAATGCGTTCACTAGACTTGTATTTCTATTGATAGTAAGTTTCTTGTTTTCTCGCCGCTTTTTTTAAATTCCCGCTTCATTTTTTAATTTTGCAGTTGCAGTAATTTTGCAGTTCTTACATTCTCTATTTTTGGTATGTTTTTGTGGAAAGCCGGCAGACCATGACTGAGAAACAGAGCGTACAAGGGTGTTCTCTAGAAGCTATTTTCCTGCAACATCTTCCATTGTGGGTCCGCATGGCTCTGGCTACCTCAGCCAACCAGTACCTGTCTCCAGAATGGCAAACCACTCTGGCGGACAATAGAGAGGTTTTGCATTCCGAATTTCGGAATTATTTTCGGAATGTGGCGGCAGAAGTCGAAAAAGTAGTCGAACTTTCGGAAGTGTGGTGGCGAAAGTGCATGGTTTTCCGAAAATGGATTTTCGGCTCTTTCATGTTTGGGAGTGCATATTTGAATACAAAAAAGTGTATTTTTCATGTTTGTATTTTTGCTTCCGGCTGCTCTCGCTTATTTGAAAAATTGTCCACGTATGTAGTTTTGATTTTTGCTGGTTTTTGCTGCTCTCGCTGATCTCGCCATGTTAACTAATCTTCTCACACTCCATCACACTCTATCTTCCTTTGCCATGGAGCCTACTGACAGTACAAGACAGTAGTTCGCCAACCTCGTCTTCAGCTGTTGGATCACTTGGTCCACCATCAGTCCGTCCTCGTCTTCGAACCGCACCCAAATTCAGTTTGACCTGCGCACTTGGATTTGATCCTGCTCAACCCCTTCGACGCTCTCCATTTTGTTTTGCATGGCAACCCTTGGAAATGAAGTCGAATCAGATTTTCGGAATGCAAAACACTGAAAATACCGTTTTTCGGAACGCGCTTTTTCGGAAAAGCACAGTCGAAAATCATTCCGAAATTCGGAATGCAAAACCTCTCTAATCTCATGGAGATTTCCAGCACCCCCGGACTTGAGTACTGCGAATCTTCGGAAACTAGCGCTGGTCTTGATTACCGCCTGTCTGAAATAAGCGACACATCATTTCAGTGCTTTTGTGTGGATGTATTTTCGAATAGGGTGAAATTTTAGGGCTCGCAAACTACTAAGTACCTCGGCCAGTATTGCCGAAAATACGGTATTTTTCCACCACCTGCCCCACGCCCACAGAGCCAACATACATGGTCCCCCTCTCCTCAGCCTCTTTTGGTAAGAGGCAGTAAATCACCCATATATATATATATATATATAAATATGACACAGCAAAGCAAGACGGAAACGAAACCACACGGCTGGCTGCACTTTCGCGACTGCTCTTTTACATCGGCAGCTTTCCATGCATGCTGCAATGGAAATCCACAACGGCAGATAGAATGGAACAAGAGCCCAGCCACCCACCTTGATAGAATTATATTCTCTCTGGTAGTGCAGCACAGCAGCAAATAAGTCCCAGGAGGAGAACTCTGGCCACAGAACTTGAGTGAAGTGCAAGCAACAGAATGACGTCTGGAACAGAAAGCAAGAAAACAGTCCAGTAAGCACACTATGCTCAAATAGACAGACAGATACTAGAGAGGTCTTGGCAGTTCGAATTTCAAAATACTTTCCGACTGTCGCAAATCGAACTCGGAGGTTTTCGAGTATCAGTTCATGAGCCGTTCTGCAACCCAAAACCAGACTGAAAGGTTATTTAGAATTCTTTGTTTGAACGGTCCTGCTTACTATACGTGGTTACTACGGGCAACTAAACTGGTGTCAGAAAATATGTAATTTTTTTCAGAAACTCGAAATGCAGAACCTCACTACAAGTGTAATATGCCCAGAAAGGATGGAGCTGACTGAGAACAAAGCAGCATGCACACACAAGTCCAGCGTAAGTAAGTGCACTTGAGGCCAGCAGTTAAAAAGTGGGCATGAACGCCTTTGTGTGACGAGTATGCAGTCCATGTACTGTGCAAAGGGAAACAATGCAGAGTGAGACCTCGCACAGTTATGGCCCAGTGTTCTCAAGTGCTAGGTCAGTATTCACAATTCTGGTGTTGTCTGGCACAATATGATCGACAAGAGTCACTTTGAGCCGTACCTGCCACAAGAGAAAGTCGCTAAGGCGAACTTCTCCAGAGGTGCGAATGAGAAGGTCAGGGTCCGGAGAGTGCCGCGTGTACAGGCACTTTTCAAACAAGTCCTCGTCGATATCGCTGTGAGTGCACAACATGGTTACCAACAATAGGCGAAGTAATAGCAACAACAACAACAACAACAACAACAACAACAGCAGCAGCAGCAGCAGCGACAACACAGCAACAGCAACAACAGCAGCAGCAGCAGCAGCAGCGACAACACAGCAACAGCAAAAACAACAACAGCAGCAGCAGCAGCAAGTAGCAGTACAACAACACAGCAACAGCAACAACAACATCAGCACGTAGCAGTACAGTATTCTGTGAGTACATTATACTTGAAAGACTTGAAGTAAGATCATTCCTACTCCTGGTACACGTACACAGTCAACCTTGCGGATAACCACTCTCGAGCGGCATGAGCAAACGTATTGTTATCCGCCAGTTCAACTAGCTGTTGAAATTTGTGAGGTTAAAAGTACGCAGCCTAATGGGCACTAGGCCTGAAGATAGTGCCGTAAATCATGAGTGGTTGCTACACTGCGCAAATCGACAACACCACCCTGTGGCTGACCACACACACTTCCCACAGCAGCAAGAGGTTCCTTCTAAGTACTGAAGGTCCTTCCGACAGCTGTCTTAGCTGTTGCTGCTGCCGCTGCTTACCTCCTTCCGTGGTTAATTGTTATACCCCTTGACATTCATGAGCTTGACTATACTAGTTGCTTTCACTAGGCAAACTTGGACCGCAAGGCTAACATATTCACTTGCAAGTTACTGTACTGAGATGATCTTCACCCGAAAACTCGGCCTGACTGACTCTCATTTGAGCAGAGCAGTAAAAAATAGGGCTGAAACGATCGTGGATTTTCACGTATCGATTACTCTTTAGCTTAACGATCGAGTAATCGATTATAATCGTTAGCAAATAGAGTCATAATTCTGTGCAAACATTACTCTGTTTCCACAAACTATGCCTTCATAATATCAACAAATCTGCATTAGTGAAAGTGTAGCTCCAAAACATGGCAGTTTTGTTAACCTCAGAACATGAACCATACCCCTGGCAACTGCATACTCCCAACGGAAACTGATTCAAACTTCACAAAACGAGGGTTTACAGTACTTTTTGGACACAAATATAAAAAACGCAAAATAATCGTAATCGGTAATCTAAACGATCGCTCGATCGTTAGAGTTATCAAACGAGTACTCGATTGTTCGGTATAATCGTTTCAGCCCTAGTAAAAATAAACTAAAACGTTTTAACCCTTTACCATCCGACCAAATTTCCCCAGCAGTCCCAAATGCAATAATTCTCACCTTATTCTGAGAATATCTTCGGTTCTAATCAACCAATTTTCACAATCTTGGGCATTCTGGAAAGCTCTCCACGAGCTGCGTACATTGAGCTCAAACAGGACACTACCGAGATCACATATCCAGCGCCAGGGAGCTTCAAATACACCCCCATCGCTGGATATACGAGGAAATTCTCTCCTCGCCAGCTATTTCTCGCTCCTTCATCGTATCCGTTCCAAATTTTTTGCTTGAGTTTCTTTTCATGCTGCCCACGCGCTCAAAGCATGCCAAAGTGACTCAGCATGTCAGGAGAGGGGAAAATCCCCGCTCAAGGTCGGTCACTCGGAAAGAAATTCGACTTTTGCCGTAGCTGAAATGTCGAGCGCAATATCTTTGGAATGCGACATCGCAGCTCTTTACCGATTGATGCAATGGAAAGCTGGGCTCTTCAGCTTCTTCGTAGATACTTACAGTCAACTTCGCTAATAACGACTGCGGATATAACGACAATTCGCGAATAACGACCGAATTTCCATGCCCAGAGCAAAGTCCCATCTAACTGTATACATTTAACTTAGGATATAACGACTATCTGAATAACGACAATTCGCGTATAGCGACATGCTTTTAGTGCCCCGTGGTCATATTCACTGCTTGAATAACGACTTTCTGGGCTTTTGACAGCTATTTCAAGTACCTGTCAGTCAAGTACATGTACCTGTCATGCAGAAGTACCAGAACCTATGGTGCACTGGTGATGGATATTATTGCACACATGCCAGAAAATGCAGCCAAGGGGGGGGGGGGCTTCTTCCTTTTTTTCTTTCTTTTTTTTATTTTTCAATTGATTTCCCTTGCATATTGAATTTTTAGTTCCTTTCAACTGCAATATGAAAATAAAGTACACATTGACATAGAGCAAGAAAAGAGCTTGATTTTGATATGCATATCATACTATACAAAATATGGGTTCCCATACATTCAAATGGGACTTCGGTTATAAGGACACTTCGCGAATAAGGACACTTTTCTGATGCCCCGCCGAATGTCGTTATTGGCGAAGTTGACTGTAGTTCTTTAAATTCCGACAAGAATCGATCGAGTTACGAATTTTTTAGTGTATGCATGTCCATCGATCTCTAGAGATCGATTCAAGTACGCACGGATGGTAAAGGGTTAAGAATGACCCAAGTTAAAAGCTCAGCATCACAGCTTTCACGCCTTCCAACCACAGCAGACTGCCAGTCAACCGCAAACTGCAAAACTCAATTTTGTCACAAATATTCAGGGCAACAAGGTGTCTCGGATAGCCGATCGCTCGGTTACTTGACACTCGGCTAGTCAGTGTCTTGCTGGATATTCTTACCCGGGCAAAAGAAGACCGTCCTCAACTCCCTTGCCGAGGAGCTGCATGGCGTTGGCCATCTCGTGCCGGGACGTGTAGGCAAAGCACACATTGAGGTTCGCCCTGTCCATGCAGCATAATATAACATAGACACAGACACACACATACAGAGCATTAACTACTTGCACACTCACACCAATGTGGAGCAGCCAATTCAAAGGCAGAAGGTAAATTACTAGCTTTCTCACAATGTGAGGACTCCACTGTAGCCAGGCATCATTTCCACACATGTACTAATACATCCTCCATACGCTTCAACTTTAGTAGCTTTATTCTTGAAGATGGGTCTGGCCTGAAAAATCGAATAGCAAAGTTCCCCTACATGTAGCCTTCTGGGTGCTGATTCGAATGTTGTTGGTTCGAGGAAGGTGAAGTGTTCCTTACGTCCTACATTTCCAATCAAACTTGCGCACACCTCCCGAAATTACGTAAGTGCACCCTGCTAGTCGTACTACTGTACTGGATTAGGATCTATCCGGAAAATTTCACTGAAAGTGCCACTTCGTTCTTACGGAAGTGCGAACGAAGGTTGAACTCGCAGAACCTGTAGTTTGAAACTCGGATGTTAGCCAATAATACCTGTAGACAGGAAAGGGACCTGGACCTGGGCTGCAGTCTTCTGGACGCTGAATCGAATGGATTTGGTCCGAAGAGGCTACGTCACAGCGTTCGACCCATATTCCCAATCGAATGCGATCCCATACAAGTAGTAACGTTACTATGTACCAGTACAGTCATACATGTACTATAAAGTTCTGGATAAACAGGGGTTGACTGCAGTCGGAATGCGTTAAATACCTTGAATTATGCTTGGATATATCAACAGCGCGTGCCACTGCGACTTGCACGTCGTGTGGCAGCAGGGACAAGTCACCGAGAACACGCACGCAGACACCGTGCTTGTTGATCAGCTCTCTGAACAGCAGCAGCACAGACACCAGTGGACAGGAGTTAGACAGTGAACAGGCACGCAGGTCAGGCAGGAAAGTGTACCAGCACACATGACACATTCTGGACACCATAGACATCACCCTGCAGAGTATTGCCAGGCAAACGGGTAACCGAAACGGCCGAATGCCATTGGACAGCCAACCGGTGTGACCCAAACATATTCAAGCGGGACATAAGCTAGTAACTGTTATTTACACCAAAGGACACAGCATGTGCACGCCATGTATACTAGTGATAACAGGAGAAATCTGATACCTCCTTCCTGGCTTCTTTCCCGAACAAGAACACGTACGACGATGTGCAGTACATGTACATAAATGCACGGGAGTTATATGGCCGCAGCCAGCCATATGCAGCATTGAATGTCACTTACTTCTCTTCAATCAGCTGCTCAAATTTCTTGCGTGCCAACTCCATCAGATAGTCCACCTCGTCCTTGCTGCGCTTGAAGTTCTCAATGCTGAAGGCATAGACAGTGACCTCCTTGACGCCAAGGTCTAAGCACCACTCTAATGTCTGGCAGAGTATTCAAAAGAAAACACATTTTGGTACAAAAGTTAAGCACTCCAGTTCTGAAGCTGTCCTTTGTGTTTCCAGGTGCATTAAGCAGACACAATCATGAATGGGATGCACACTGCATGCACGTGCATCCTGTCGTGTGAGTCGATTTTCGCTTTACCCGCCGCCGTATGGATCGCCTGGACGGGGCATGTTAATACGGAGGGCATGTACCATTGTGTCTTCCCTACGAGTAAAAGCGAGTGTTGGAAATGCGAACGTATGTATTCTGCCACAGCGATTCTGTTCACATCAAGGAAGCCACACGAATGGCAATGGTCAGGCCTCCAGTCAAAGATGAGTGGCCGCCGCGGTCTTTTCAACATAGCGGACATGACAATCAATCAGTGTACACCACTTCGTCATCTTCGTCCACCGGAATTGAAAAGACAGTGTCCAAACAATGGTTGCCCATAGCTTCAACAAAACCCTTTCCACCCAGCCAGCGCATACACGGCGCAGTCCTGAAAAACTGTGCCACATTCTCCCACTCATGTGATCTGAAAAGCGCCCAATACAGAAATCAAGTGGATGACTATGGAAATGCCCTGCGACATGATTGGAAAGAACGGAATCGCGCGGCGGTGTCGCACTACTGTAAGTCAACAAATATTCGGTGCATATTTATTTATTTTCGGCTATTTTCGGCCTGATCATATTTGGCCGAAAATTTGTTGCAGCCGAATTTTTTCTCTCTCGCAAGGTTCAGTGCGACAGTAGAGAGGTTCCGGGGTACGATTTCCCGTGCCAAAATCCGTATGGGCGCTACGGATTTTTTCCAGGAACAACAGCACTGCCAGGGCCCAGTCCTTGTCTGCAACAGCGAGGTGCGACCAAGCTCATCGCATTGTCTCCAAAGATGGGAAACTGACGGCTCAGCCTGTCTTCTGTACCCTATTAAACCACGGACACAAGGCACTGTGTGTTTCTTGTTACAAGGGAGCTTTCAGGGGCGTAGGATCATGATCATGGGGGGGGGGGGGCAAATTCCCCCAAAAAGTACATGATCGTACACGTCTTCTGCCTCTTCATGCACACACCATGACATGCTACTACATGTACTTCGAAGCAAGATGCTTAGATTTTCCGCTGATCCATGATATGTACGGGCAATGAAGGGAAAAGAAGCAGAAGCAACCAGCACAGTCAGTTGACATTGAAGATCACCCTTGAATGGTAAGCTTGCAGCTAGTGTTTAGCCAGATCTTGGATGCTGCTTTTTCTGGAATTACCACACTCTCCATTGCACTCAGAGTCAGATTTCTTGACTCTTTTCCTCTTCGTGGATAGTGCAGCAAACTTGACTCGGAGTCGTTGATCGAAATGATTACCTTTCGTAAAGAAAAGCAAACTGAATTTCAACATTTACCTCTCTGCTTCTGCTAGCGCGAGTGCACTTGGAACACATTGGATTGGATTGGTTTATTTAATGTCGAAGAACAAACAGGCAGTGTTGGACACATGAATGAAACTTCTGTTTCTTTCCATAAACACCAACACAAACATTAAACAGCCAGAACTACAAAGCATAGCGGAACAAGCTGCCATGTGGCACAAGTTTTTCTTGTGTTACCCAAGGATGCACCTTTCGGGTCGTTCGGCTGTTACACGCCGTTTGGTTGAGACGTATTCCCTCTCCGCAGACTCACTTGCGAGGTCTGCATTCGACACTAGGAAAAATGGACCAAGTGCCAGTGATGACCCGGGAACGTCTTTGCTGAATTAATGCATTCCTCAACAGGTCAGGTACTGCGGTCGTGAATCCAGTTTTGGTGCTGCTTCTAAAAACACTTGCGGAACGTGATAAACCAGTATGCACAAAGCATGTGCTGACACCGCACCACTGTAGGCCGGTAGATATACAGACTCTCAGAAGTTTGGCTTACGATTTTGAAAACACGTACATCTAAACTGGGAATCATGGACAGCTACACAGTCGCTGTGCGTTCTGCTGAGTCGCATGTGTGGTCAGCGGATCGCACACAATGGTGTTTGTCGCACCAAGATCGACATTTTTGAGGGGGGTGCTTTGCACCCAAAGCACCCCCCCCCCCCTGCCTACGCCCCTGATTTTCTAATCAATAACAATGGTGGTGATGCTTTACATGTACTGTATCTGGCATGTTGACAGTAGGAATTTTTTTAAAGAAAGAAAAGCTCTTACCTCTGAGAGCTTCTCGAACCCCATCAGATGGCCCTGCGCGCGTTCCACTTGTCTTTTCCTAGCAAACCTCCGGTTTCCATCCATAATGAATGCCACATGCTTAGGAATTGGACCAGCACGGAGCACGTTGCAGCAAACCCTCCGTATGAACCCTGAGGTTCCTGATTTTGTGTCAGATATCCAGCTCATGGTGCGAGTGCCCAAATCACAACTGCCTAAGAAAAAAATAAGGCGCTTCGGACGTGAACTTTCAGATCATCCTGCCTCGATCATTGAGTACTAACAACAAGAAAGAAGCTTCAGACAGCAACTAATTATTATTATTTATTACTTACTAACTAACCCAAGCCAGTACCACAAGTGTCTTGAACCCAAATCTTACAAAAAACAAAATACACGTACTGCATGCATGCACAGGGTAGGTGTGCTTGACATCGTCATTGTTCATTTCTCCATTCAAACAATCGACGCCCCGTAGAATCTATGTGGTATGATCAAGAGTCCATATGGACTCTTGGTATGATGGGTATCGTGACGACGGGGTTCGTGACCAGTCGACTCGTGACCCCGATCGACCCTAGCCTAGCGCCTACTGCGCCTACAGTCTCCACAGACTACACGGACGTCGGTCGACTCGGTCGAGTCATGATGCCCCTTGTTATGTCTCCCGCACCGTCATGCATGCATCCATCAACAGCGAATAAGCTGAGGTCGTGAGGATCAATGATTCAGGGTCGTGTCAGTCATGTATTTTACAAGCTTTCCATTGATGGTTCGGTACTATTGACTACTGCCTGACGAAAAAAGTCTAGATTCGCGAAAACGTAAGGCAACTTTCCCTGCTCCCTCTCTGTGGTGCAGTATGTACTGCTAAGTCCGGTGACACCGCCTTCAGGGTAGCTTTCACGCCATCACAGCCTGTTTCCGAAACTGTGTCAGAGCATTTAGAAAAGTAGATTTCGTCGTTACGATATGCATCGATGAACACACTCAAGGAGGCCACATGGCTGGAAGGGAGACGGGTGTGTAGTACGTGTGTGTAAGTGCTCAATTCTAAAGTGCGGAAAGCAACCGTTTGCCTGCTCCGTCAACAGGGTGAGTTAGCGATTCATAGCTGGCTCTGCCATAATTGTAATAATTATTATGTAATACAGGCACGTCACTGTGTATGTGTGTGTGTGTGTGTGGGGGGGGGGGGGGGGGGTGCTCACTGGCCTAGGTACTAAGGGCGCGTTTGGTTGGTACGAACTAGAACAGGATTCACCAGAACAGCGCGTTTGGTTGGGACTGCACCTGTTCTGGGTCGGTCAGAACATGTTCTGCTTGCTCCGGCCTCGAGGCCAGAGCAGACCGAGCAGTTTCACTTTTTCACAGTGAAACCTGGCGGGAACATCGATTTTGTTCCCAAATGATCACGTGCATACGCTTTTGGGTTGAACTCGTCGTACCGTACTAATATAAGTGACCATGGTGACCCATACACATTTTGAAGAATGCACCAAGTTTGGCACATTTTCCACAAAAATGTGCTCTGTTTCTGGAGTACCTTTTGGTTGGCATGAGGCTGCTCCATGTGCACCAGCTGTTCGATCCTGTTCTAGATCGTACCAACCAAACGCACCCTAAGGTATTATTATTATTATTATTTGATAAGGTATTATTATTATTATTATTATTCCCGTAGCTATGCAGAAGACGTTACTTCAGTAACGTCTGGCGCTAGCCAGGGTCCACACAGCTTTAATTTGGTATTTGTGTGTGTGTTTGTTTGTTTGTTTGTTTGTGTCACGCCTGGCGCTATCCCGTATCTGTCCCGTACTGTACCGTACCAGCAAAGACAGCTGGCCACAATATTTTTGTTTGTGTGTGCCATCGACATGCCTGGCGCTATCCCGTACCTGTCCCGTACCATCAAGAGTACGGTACCATCAAGAGAATGAGTATATATGCGAAGTGTATCGGGGGAATGCATTCAGTGCATTAACATTTTGTGTGGATTTGTGTGCGAGGCCGAGATCCCACTAGCAGGCTGGCTGGGCCGCCTGTCGACCAGCCTGGGAATCGCATGTAGGCTGATAGCATAATAATTATAACGTACTTATATACAGTCATGTAGATGTATAGCAGGGAGTCATATTATGTAAACGAATCCCTCCTGTAAGGGGAGATTTTCTGGAAAGAAATACGAAGTAGGGAGACGAGTAAATGCAATCAGAATGGATGTTAGTTGCCGTCAGTATAATAATAATAAGAAGAAGAACGACCGTGATCGGCAGAGTCAGCGCCGGTCCCAGGAAACGTCAGGACAGACATCCCGTCGACTCCAGAACGCCCGTGATCGGCAGAGTCAGCGCCGGTGCCATAGCTATGCAGAAGACGTTACTTCAGTATCTCATTGAAACGTTTTTGCAATACAATGATGTAGCTAATCAAAGGAAAAAGCATTTCCATCAGTTCTAACAACATGCACGATGAGCTAGGCAACAAAGCATAGCGCAGGGCCCTGAGCTTCCAAGCTCTCTCGTTATCAAATTTTTGATAGAGCAATCCCCACAGGCCTAAGGCCTTCTTACACTTACAGGGTACCCTAAGGGGCCATCCGTAATTACAGGGATGAATTTACTGTCATTTTTTTGCATAGCAGTTTTCGCGACGCAAACGCCAAAATGCGTAGCAGTCCTTGATTTTTGATTAGCACTTTTTCTTCCACTAAGACCGACTAAAATTTCTCAGTCCACGGAGGGAGGACTCGTGCTGTCTGCATAGCTGGCAGAAAATTAGCGTCACCGCTGCACCTGTAGCTTTCTCAGAACCAAGCCATTTCTTCTGGACATCGACCTCTGCCACCCACTTCTCAAAGGTACTCTGTCGTACAGACATGTTGGAGGCAGAACAAGACTAGACAAAAACTACAGCTTGGACAATTGTCAGAGAGAAGGACGAACGTGAATCCAAAAGTTCCTCACGACCAGAAAGACCGACTGGCTACAAGCAGAAAGCTATAATGTCACGAAAAGAGGTAAGTGAACCAGAAAGAAGAAAACAAACAACAAGACCTCCGCCGGGATCGTGGAGGAAAGATGATGCTTGTCAGTACGGAAAGTACATGAACTTGCTGGACTTACTGAATGAAAGCCGCGCAAAGTGGTACGTGTAGTTCAAAAAGGACACCAGTACAGTCAGTATGTGCACGCGAAGCCAGCCAGAGTTCACAGGTACATGTACTAGAAATCACACCTTCCCGAGAAAAAAGCGGGTCCGTGCACTGTACAGGTGTCGTGACGTGAGTGTACGACATAGTCACAGCATCACTTTTACTGACTGCGCGAGCTAGTATGCAGTGCCGTTTATGCATCGCAGTTTCCTGCGAGTCGCTGTGATTTTTGAGTCGCACTCGATCGATTTTGAATCGCAAACTGCGATGCGATACCGGATAAATTCATCCCTGATTATTATCGATCTTTTTCACGAAGAGAAAAAGTTTCGTCCATGGGTGGGTGGGCTGAAGAGAGTTTCGTTATGAAAAATATTGATAGTCCATTCTAGCTGTCGACATGTCAAGCCGTCAAATATTTTTTTTCGTTCATGGGGGTGGGTGGGTGGGGTAGGATCATATCTAAACTTTTTCGTTTCGCGAAAATTATCGATAATTCTGGATGGCCCCTAAGGTAGTAGGTTGAAACAGTTCCAGTTCTTGTAAATGTTCAAGTAAGATTACACCTCTCAGGATTAAAGGGGGAGTTAAGCCTAAAATCAAATTTTCACCAGTTGTAGTCTTCGAGGTGCTGAGTCGCGGATGACCGCGATTGGCCCATATGTTGTAGTGTTTTGGACGCTGAGTCGACTGGTTTTGGTCCGAGAAAGCTGCGATGCAGCGTTCCTCCTTTATTCCCAATCGAACATGGTAGAACAAGTGGTCACGTGCTCCGCGTGCCCAAGTCACCTGGTCACCGCGCCAGCAGGCGACAACTTTCACACCAAGGTTCAACTCGAGTTCAACTCGAGTGACAGGACTGCACCCAAAAAAGGTCAAACAGGCTGTAAGTTGTACCCTGCAGGCACGGTGACCAGGTGACTGGTGTACGCAGGAGCACGTGACTGCTTGTTCAAGCATATTCGATTGGGAATAAGGGCCGAACGCTGCATCGCAGCCTTTTCGGACCAAAACCAGTCGACTCAGCGTCCAAAAGACTACAACATATGGGCCAATCGCGGTCATCCGTGCTTTTATAAGAACGAAATGGCGCTTTTAGTGACTTTTTGCATACAACTCCCCATCTAGTAGGGCGCAGTCACCCAGTTTCGGTGGAAGTGCGCGAGTTCGATTGGGATTCAAGTAGGAAGGGAGCGTCTCAGCTTCCTCGGACCAAGACCATTCGACTCAGCACCCCGAAGACTACAACTGGTGACATTTTGATTTTAGGCTTAACTTTCCCTTGAAGTAAGATTACACCTCTCAGGTACCGGTGAGTACTTTTTTTATATTTTTATAATTACACATTCTGTACTGTAAGCGTGTATCGCATAATGAGATTGAATGGTTGATGCATCACAAGACATGCACATGCCATGTACCATGTGTCTGAGTCACAGTGTGGACACCCTTCGGGCGAGACATGCCCCGATAACCGTGAATGAGAGCCGGGGTCGAGTGTGCAGAGCAAGTACTCACAGACTCGCCGCTTGTCCGGTGTCCCCGTCGCCCAGTCCAACCGGCGGCTTACTGTGGGCGTATATAGAGCGCATGGCGGCAGCTGATCTTTCCCCGACGACGCTGCGCAAGGCAAACAAGCCCATGGACCAGCCACGCATACGTACAGTGTGCTGTGTACAGCTGGGTAGATGCGGTGCCGTCATCATCACCACCACCACCACCACCACCGCCGCCGCCACCACCGCCACCACCACCATCACCACCATCACCACCACCGCCGCCGCCACCACCGCCACCCCCACCATCACCACCACCGCCGCCACCACTACCACCATCACCACCGCCACCACCACCACCGCCGCCGCCACCATCGCCACCCCCACCATCACCACCACCGCCACCACCACCGCCACCACCACCGCCACCACCACCACCATCATCATCGTCATTGCCAATCACTAGACTGTACCGGCACGCATGCTAGCGGTAATGGATCAGTGCATTAGTACGGCTTTGCAGGGTTGTGCGGTGACACAGTTCAGGTGTGGTCCTTTCCCGGCCTACAAAACTCAAAGCGGGGATCTTGTGTGAGCCCGAGGCACTCTACATAATGGTAACTGGATGTGGTGCGGCGGCATTGGGTATCCATTAGAAAAGTGCCAAATGAATCCATCCATGATTTATGATCCACATACGGATTGTGAACTGATAAAATGTTTCTTCGTCCGCGATGCGCTCTTAGCCGTCCAACACACTCTCTTCTCAGTGAGACCTACGGTGGGTCTCTTAGCCGCCCAACACACTCTCTTCTCAGTGAGACCTACGGTGGTCGAACAAGCTGTAAGAACGCCTAGCTACTGGCTAGTATTGAATTCCTTGATGGCCATTTGTTATGTGAGTTTGTGAGAGTCAGAAAGCAAGAGTGTGTTGTTCTGGTTAGAGCGCAGGGTGGATGCCAGAAGAGGACTTTTGAACTACTGCTCTAAGCCAATCAACATACAGTACTGATACTCTCTGATAGTGATAATCCACCTACATGTAACAGCTGTTTCGACCGGCACCGTAGCCGGTCTCACCAAGAGGAGACCGTGTTAGGTATACAATTCATGTAGAACACTTTTCTAGCGGATACTGATTACAAATATCCGTAGATCAAAGCCGTCCTTTTATAGACGCCTGTTTTGAATACAAGCCTGATTTTCTAGATACACTATCGGCACATAAGCCTGCTTTTAGTGTTGCCATACATAGAAATGCCTTCTTTGAATAGAAGCCTGATGTGAATAGAAGCCTAGCCCGGACATCAGCTTCTACAGGAATAAGCCCGGCTTTAATAACTTATGCGACGTTACGGTACTTGGGCTGACAGATTTGTAAGAGCTCTTTCATTGGTGCGGACCTTTTCCTCACCCACTGTAGTCGCTGTAGTTTGGAAGTGGCAGTGCTACTGCCACACAGCATGATCTAAACATGGTGGGTACCAACAGTGCAATGCAGCACACCGCCAAGTTTCATCGTATGGAATGAGTAGATGGCTTAATGTGACCTGTTTGCAGGATCTTATGGCAGTGTTCTGGAAGAACCTTTTTTAAATTTTTTTTGATAAGAATGTTCCCCGTGTTGTTCTGCAGTGTGTGGTGATAGTAGTACAGTGCAGCGGCAGTGCTGGAGCAGAGACCGGCGTTGCCGGTGCAGAGCAGTCACAGTAGTGCTCAATGCGGCTGGGAGAAGATGAGCAGCTCACCGCAGTTCAAGACCAAAGCCGGCCTGAAGCGCTCCTACTGTGACCAGTGCGACAAGTCCTTCTCCAGAGGTGACACGCTGAGGTGAGTGCCCGGTCCACGACGAACTAGTTGAGTCGATTGCATTGCTCCGTATTCGGCCATGAGCCACTGCCGTGCTTGGAGGCACAACCATCCCCCCGGCTTGTGAACATGGCAATGCCTGTACATGCACCACAATGCTGGTTTCTCTTTTAAAAGGTCAAATGGGTGCACCGTGAGGCCCTGGTATCGAGAACAAAATAAATATTGCTTGATTCTCAGGCGTGAGTCCGTGAAAACGTAATGCACGTGAGCGGTTTTGATTGTATTAATTAATTTTCAGTCGGGAATTTCGCGTCACTTTTAGTGTGTTCAAGTTGTCCTTTTGCCACTTTTTGGCTCATCTACGGTACGGTACCCACTTTCCCTTGATCGTCTCATCGGCAAAATGCACTCACTGGATTCCAAGCTTGCATAGACTGGGTGATCATGGCAAACCTTGGTGGATCTATCAAAGCTATGCAGCTAGCAGGCGGGTACTACCAACTGAGCTACTTGTTTACTGCTGATTCCAGTAGCAGAGCATGCCAGTCACCTTGTGTGGTGTGTGGTGTGTGTGTTTGTGTACGTATTTGTGTTTTTGTGCGCGTGTATGGTGCATGCGTGTCCAGATTGCACAAGAAGCGGATTCATCCTCCTCGCATCCATGTGAAGCCGTTCACGTGCCCGATATGCAAGAAGGTCAGCACAGGCGGTTCATCGTTTGCCAACCACATGAACAATGTGCATCGCAGGACCCATTTCTATGACTGTGTGGACTGCGATGGCTCATTCACTTACATCGCAAGCCTGAGGAGACACTACGTGTGTGTTCATGGAGGACAGGCGTCTCCCGTCACATGCCAGCCCGGTCAACGAAAACGAGCAGCATCGGTGCAGAGCGATAAGAACTGGAAGAAAAGAAAAGCGCAGATTACTGGTGACAGTGCAAGGAATGCCGGTGACAGTCCTGTAGCGAGTGCAAGCAGTGCTAGTGGCAGTGAGCGGCAGCACGCTGACAGTGTCAACGCCACCGACGAGGCAAACGATACCAGCGGGCAGTACAGCAATGATGAAGAGCAACAAGAGCAGAGCGCTGACGCTGATGATGAAAAATGGTACATTGCATGGACGCTGATGCATGCCAACTCAGCTCTTGCGAGTGATGCACAAGTGAAGTCAACTCCTACTGGTCAGATGAGCAGCACTATTGCCAGTGATCATGTAGAGATCTCACTCACACCCAGTACGCCCACATCGATGCGCCGTGCCAGCTTGTTCAGCGTTCTGGAGCAGAAGTTTGAGAAGGACAGCAGCAGCAGCATTGGTTTGTTTGCGTCGCCGGCATCCGCTTCAAGCCAGGATACCTCACCAGTGTGCAAAGCCTTGGGCCGTGATGGTGACAGTAGTAGTCTAGAGCATCATAACGTGTCGCACCATCAGAAACAAAACCATCGGCATCACCTCCAGCGACAGCATGAAGAAGAGGATGGAGAGCTGCCTCACCGAATGGTCGCTGACATCGAAAAGGTCAACGACGACGATGCCATGCAAGAAGTAAATGTTATCATCTCCCTTAGCAGTACACAAGATAGCGAAGAAGAGAGTCCTGCTCCATCACCTGGCGAATGTGATACCAGTGAGCAAAGTATGACTACTGCTGCTACTGCTGCTAGGCAGCAACCGCTACACGTGTCTCTTCAAGTCGAGGAAAGCGACGATCCCAGTGCTGCGGTGCCAGAAAGTGCTGGAAAGAAGCCTGGAATGGGCTTGCCACCAAATAGTGCTACACGCAGTCCACAGTCACCAGTGGCGAAAGCAGTAGGAAAGCGGTCTGCAGCCACTGTGACAGTGCGACTTAATAGCAACTTGGAGTGTTTGCAGGAGCAGAATCATGAAGCAGCAGCAGCAGCAGCAGTAAAGAAGAGGGCACAGCTTCTTCTGCCTTCGCCGATTCGATTCTTCAAAATGCTGGACAAGAGCGCCGAAATGGAGGGCGGGGAGCAATGTGATGCACCAGCAACATAGACAATGCATTGCGTTAGCCCGATGTTGAGCATCTCAGCTGACTGCAGTCAGGTGAACATGCACCAGGGCATGGAAATGACAATATCAGTACTTGCCTATCCTGGACAACACTGCTGGTAAGCTAAATGACCAGTCATAATGAAACTGCTGCCCGTAAGCGGCATGCAGTGTTTTTCCCTACAACAACTTTGCATAGCTTTTTTTGTCATCGGTGCCTGGTATGCTATCTACTTACTCGATCAAAAATTTTTTTTACCCTCAATGATTGTGTTGCCACACATGCCCACTGGTATTATTCCAATGTGGTTACCAATGAACAAATCCACACGAATAGGCAGAATGCCTTCTATAATTATTATTTTGTCTAAAGTTTAGGTGGACCCCCCCCTTTCTTCCTTTCTCTACCAAGCCTTTTTTCCGATCTGGCCAATTAGGAATGTTAAAAAAAAACATATTTTAATTAAGCTGTGAGTAAGATACCGTTCTCAAAGAAGAAGAGAAAGGACGAAATGGCGTTGCTCACGCAGCAGACACGGTTCCGATCACCCCGGCCTCTGAGCCAGCAGAACAAGAGTTGTGTGTGTATCAGTGCGCCTCGATCAACTGAACCGCAGGCATTGCGTGGCTATACAGTGTACGTCGATTCAACCGCGTACCGGACAAACCATTGAACGGCTGGTTTGGAACATCAGTTATTACTCTTTTATATATTCGTATCCCTTTCTACCTTGACGAGGGTATCATATGAACGATTTTCCGTTTGCTGACAATTACGCGATCATAGTCACAATTCCAAGCTGAGTAGTATTGTGTTCAGTTCTCTCTGCTGAATTGCTAGCAAACCTGAGATCCCTGGTGTCCTGTTAGCCATCTTTCCATCTCCTATATGATTGTGTTCTACTCAACACTGTGTTTCTTCAGCTTCTGAACTGCTCTGAAGCCAGTCAATGATAAGCGGGAACCACAAATTAGCGGCTTGTAGGATCATTCTGCACGAATCGCTTTGCGGCACGGCGCCATTGCGCAAGTCCTCTGTCCAGACCAACACACACCCGTACTATGGACGAACTGAAAGGGAGCAGGCATGCACCTGCCCTCCTTGCGCACGTCGTGTATACAGATCTGCTCTCAGTCTCAGTCTCCGGGGTGTTGTCGCGAAAACGAGCACAGTGCACCCAGAAACGCTTAGCCACAACCATGTCCGCTCCAAGTATATATTTTTTGTTCAAAGCAGAGAGTTTTACGACTCCCCGGTTCAAAGTTCAACCTATGTACAGGTAAGAGGTTGTCAGCTCATGGCATCATCTTTCAACAGACATGCTCTGCAAAACAAGCCAATAGCTCTATATCAGATATCCCAACCAAAAGGACAGAAAAACTACTAAATCAACCGCCAGTCTCAAAGAGGAAAATGAGGGGTCATCCAGTGCCCTATATACATATTCTGAAAAAGCAGGCGTGCATGATCGTACTTGAAAAGAAAAGCCATAATTGATTTGCATATCCTGCCTCCTGGCAACTCCAGTTGACAGATGGTCCAGAGTGCTATGGTGAACATTGCAGAGCTGGAGCTGGTGGCACAGAACACAGCTGGGACTGGTGGCACTGAACTGATAGGACTGACCGAACAGTGAATCGCAGTTAGCAGGATCAGCTAGCGGCTTGATAACTACAGGCTGCATATTGATTGGTTGACTCCACGCATGGCGTTGTTTGATGACAATAAATAATTGCTAGAGCGCGTCACTCTCGTTCTGCACGGGATGCAGGCTGAACTAGAGTAGCTAGAATGGCATGCATACATGGCACGAACATGATCACATACACCAGCACTAGTCAAGTTGGCCGAGAATGCTGTCACTGGGTGCGTGGTTTTGGCGAGTGCTGTATCCAGGCGAAGAACAGCAAGATGATGCCCTAGACACTCATCCTTAGAAGCGTGTGTGCATGAACTCAGCTGGCTGTTTGGTGGTGCACGACCCAGGCCTGTCGTCGACCCTAAAACAACGGACAGACAGACAGACACACACACACGGGAATGGATTGGGTTTATTGGCAGGGAAAGGAACAATACAGTAGTGTCGAGTACTGAGACGCAGACATGATCACAGTCGTCACATGACTGTAATATATCGGGTATATGTATGTGCACGTGTGCCGTCTCGTTTGTGTGTTGTGAAGAGAACGAACAAGTGTTGTACTCGTACCTCGGGCACCATCTGTAGGAGATCTCTGTGAAGTGAAGTAAGGTTGTGTCTGGGCATATTGCTACACGCTGATGCTGGTGTGCCCGGCTTGGTTGCCTCTATGCACTGATATAGTAAGCATGACGTGCATACGGCACGGAAGAAATACACCTCATCCACTCCTGAATGAAAAAAAATACAATGCATATACACACGTGTACACACACAAACACACACACACACACATACATATGTACACACACACACACACACACGCACGCACACACACACACACACACACACACACACACACACACACACACACACACACACAAACACACACATACGTATGCACACACACACACACACACACACACACACACACACACACACACACACACACACACACATACGTATGCACACACACACACACACACACACACACACACACACACACACACACACACACACACACACACACACACACACACACACACACACACACACACACACACACACACACACACACACACACACACACACACACACACACACACACACACACACACACACACACACACACACACACACACACACACACACACACACACACACACACACACACACACACACACACACACACACACACACACACACACACACACACACACACACACACACACATTGCTTAGAACAACTAGCTGCACTCTGGAGTGGAACTGAACAGTGAACGAGTGTCAGAATAGGCTGACAATGATTGTGTGTGTGCGCGCGCGCGCGCGCGCGCGCGCGGGTGCAAGCGCAAGCGCGCGCATGTGTGTGTGTGCGCGCGCGTGTGTGTGTGTGTGTGTGTGTTTGCGCATGCATGTATCTGTCTGTCTGAATGTGTGTGTATGTGCGTGTGTGTGTGTGTGAGAGAGAGAGAGAGACGTCTTTTACTGCGCTAAATTTATTTCATGAAGATACAACCAATGACTGCTTAGAAATCCAAGTATCACTCCTCTTCTGTTGAAAAACCTTTTACGCTGCATGACGGTATCAACATTTTCTTACTGTACTTTAAGCCAAAAAAAATGGTACCGGTACTTGTACAAAGCATCGTGCATAGAAGCCTGGTTTGAATAGAAGCCGGGTCTGTACCTCGGCTTCTACAGAAATAAGCCCGGCTTTAAGACATTACGGTATACCACACTGCCACTGTGGATATTCAGTCATCAGCTGCTACTGATGTTTCAAACAAACTCACCCTTTGACTAAGAATGAAAACAAGCGCGAACTGCTCACCTTTCCACTTCAGTCCAGAATTCTTACGCGTCGTCAACTCTTTCACTAGCTTCTGCAGCTCTTGTTCCAGCTGACAGGTAGTGTCTGCTGGCAGCGTATGTACTTCTTTATCACCAGCCCTGCAAGCCAGCACATGCTGAGCCACAAAAAAACACACAAAACAGAACGTATGCGTCCTCTGCCTAATGCCGTACAGCCACACACACACACCCATGAGCAAGTCATGCTACACACATGCACACGGCCATCAGGCGTGCAGGCCGTTGACAGCCAAAATCAAACCATAGAAGTACGGACTAGAACATGACACATGTTTCGATTTCTACAGCATGTTACAAGGCGAGGATGCACCGTGCTCCTGACTACAATCATAACCCGGTTGGCAGAGTCCCGGTCTTGCCACCATTTGAACCGTACGGGGAAAACCCCCGGTTCGGACCCTCTTTATTCTAGGAATGTTCGCAAGACCGGGACTCTGCCAACCGGGTTATGGTTGCAGTCAGGAGCACTGTGCCTTGTAACATGCTGTCGACATCGAAAAATATGTTAAACTATCATCGAGCAAGGCATCTATATACTAGTAGCAAACATGACATATGTGCTACAGGCAACTACGGACAGTCTGCCTGCTGAACAAGGGTTCAGGCACTAGCATGTCGAGCTGCAATACCGTACTGCTGCACCATGCACAGTGTGAAGTTGAAGCAATTTCTGTTCCAAATGCACTGGGCTCTCTCTCCCTCATTCGTATGAATAAGAACAATGCTTGCGCAGACCATGAGCAGCTCGTACAAGCGTTATCAAAACTATAGCTACAGCAGTGGAATACACGTACAGACAACCTGCGTACTAATCCTAGATATGGAGTGTCTCACCTTCAATGTCTTAGCAGTCAGCTTGACAAGCAGCGTGGGCTCGGCAAACACATTGGCGTCTTCGTGCAGAAAGATCTCGTCACTGTGCCTGCACAAAAGGACGGGTTTCAGATGGAAAGGGAGACCAAACACAGCATGAACCAAAGAAGAAGTGATAAGCTTCCGGAGCATCATACTAGCTGAACTGTGCACATGTTAACTGTATAAACTCCATTCTATAAACATCAAGGACTGGTCTAGTACTAAATGGGATAACTACAGTACATGTACTTTCTGAAAACAAACAGCACTATAACCATAATTAAAATGAGTAAAGGGGAGAGAGAAAGTGGATTATAGAGAGAGAGAGAGAGAGAGAGAGAGAGAGAGAGAGAGAGAGAGAGAGAGAGAGAGAGAGAGATAGAGAGAGAGAGAGAGCGAGCGAGCGAGCGCAAGGCGATACAGGAACTCGGAGTCACGTTGAACCAACACACAGTACAGATTTTCCATCAGGACAAACCTCAGTCTTATCAGCTTGTCCGTATTTGAGTGCACATGCTGGATCAGGATATCCGCCAGCATTGTGATGAAGCCGGGTAGATCTTGCAAATTATCACAGGCCAGTGTATGCAGCTGACCAAACACAATGTTAGCCTGCACTGTGTGATGTGACTGTGTGTTAGATGTACACGTCTCTGATTCATCCTGCATACACGTCTCTGATTCATCCTGCAACCGAGAAGGAAGCATGCGGATCAACCTCAAGATCAAGAGCCATATTCTAACAAAAAAAACAAAACAAAACAAAGGGGACGTTCATCTTAAAATGAAACGTCACAACCTGTGGAAATCCCAGGTTGATATGAGCAGCCATTCTGGAGTAACAGCAGCTGGACATTTTCAATAAATTCGGTGACATCATGATGACATCATAATTTGACCAGAATAGGCCAGATCTGTGACGTCACAGAGACACGCTTGGTATGGGAGTAGAAAGGGGAAAGCCAGATTCTTTCTTGTTTTGCTACAACAACAGATTTCCTGCTAGCCATTTTCTTCAGTTGAGATACCAGGTGGTAAGGTGTTATATATGCGTGCCCCATTGCAACGTTTGAGATATCTGACTTCCTTGCAACGTTTGAGATATCTGACTTCCTTGCAACGTTTGAGATATCTGACTTCCTTGCGACAGTGCAGAGCTAAAATAGGGCTATTTCCTCAGTTACTCCCATGCAAGGTCCGTTCATTTCTGTGATATCAGAGATAACCTGTTCTCTCAAGCCTATTTCTCCGGTGCGTTCGAACTGTTTCGCTTACTACAGAAAAAACGCTGCACGCATGCACTCTTGAATGAATGAAATACTACAGGAAAATGAGTAAGAACATTAGTGAAGTAGAGTAACCCTCTTGCGCATGTTGTACGTAATGTAATGATTGATACGTACTTTCGATATTGATTTCGCTGGTGCACACGTTGGTGCAGCGCTGGTGCACGCGCTGATGCACGCGCTGGTGCAGCCAGTTGTTTTGCGTTGTACGTGATGCAGCTTGTTGAGGAGAAGGGGTTTCAATATCTTGTGTTCAGTTCTTCTTGCTTCTGGCCTGGTCGAGGTCGTGCTTTTTTCTTCTGTACACTTCTTGTGCATTTTGGAATTGAAATTAATAATTATAGTCCAACTTATATCCTTGCGCTGGTCTGGTGATGGATAATTCCACAACAACGTGGTACCGAAACCCGGTTTCGAGTGGACCGTTGGCGCTTTGTGGTTAGGTTCTCGGAGAGTATTATTAATTTTGTTATTTCACTGCCTGTTTAATGGCGTTGTCTGCTGGACAGTCCTTGTTGCGGCCGTATCGTGGAGGAGATGACGACCTGGAGGCGTTCTTGCTGAAATTCCGCGTGGTGTCACGGATACAGAAATGGACGTCGGAGGCTAAAAGAATGGACCATTTCCCTTTATTTCTAGACAAGGACGCGTTCACTGTTTGGAGTGCGCTGCCGAACGTCGAGCAGACCAGTGAGGAGGTTGTCCATGCTGCGCTCCGAGCCGCTTTCTGCATCACGCCAGCAGAGGCGTATAAGAAGTTTGTGGCCAGAACTCTTCATCGGGGAGAGAGCGTTGACGTCTACTTGGCCGACTTGAGGAGATTTCTCCTATGCGTGCGATGCTTGGCTGGGAGCCCACCGGTGTGCTCTTCTCGGCTAATCCTGGGCTGGGCCTGACTCCATCTGATCTTGAACGCCAGGCTGCCCGGATCCGTGATTTTGTGGAAGCTGAGCTGTCCTCCAAGGACTTTGTTGAGTCTGAAGCTGATAACTGTCTGTTCGCCGTTGGTGATGCCGTTCTTCTACGTCGTTCCCATCGTTGCCAGAAATGTGAGCCGCCCTATGAGCGTGACTGGGTGGTAATTCACATTGTGTCCCCCTCTACTGTGGTAATTCGCAATGAGGCTGCTGGTGGTGAGAAAGTGGTGAATGTTGAACTGCTGAAGCGTGATGTTGGTGCTGAGGTGTTTGCTGATGTGCCCGCTGCGGATGCTGTTGCTGATGTGCCTGCTGCGGATGCTGTTGCTGATGTGCCTGCTGCGGATGCTGTTGCTGATGTGCCTGCTGCAGATGCTGTTGCTGATGTGCCTGCTGCAGATGCTGTTGTTGACGTGCCTGCTGTTATTGATGTGCCAGCTGCGGGTGCTGTCCCTGATGCTGGGTCTCGGTTTGATCCCCGTGATCCAAATTATGTGCCGCTTCGAGCCCCTGCCGATGATCCTGCTCCGTATCAGTTTCGCCCATATGGCCTTCGTCAGCGTGGTTCGCTTGCACCCCCTCAGCGTTTCCGTTAGTTTTGCTTTGTGGCGCTATTTAGTATTTGTGGTGGTATTTTGTTTGGCATACCACCAGGGGGAGAGGTGAAGTAGAGTAACCCTCTTGCGCATGTTGTACGTAATGTAATGATTGATACGTACTTTCGATATTGATTTCGCTGGTGCACACGTTGGTGCAGCGCTGGTGCATGCGCTGATGCACGCGCTGGTGCAGCCAGTTGTTTTGCGTTGTACGTGATGCAGCTTGTTGAGGAGAAGGGTTTTCAATATCTTGTGTTCAGTTCTTCTTGCTTCTGGCCTGGTCGAGGTCGTGCTTTTTTCTTCTGTAAACTTCTTGTGCATTTTGGAATTGAAATTAATAATTATAGTCCAACTTATATCCTTGCGCTGGTCTGGTGATGGATAATTCCACAACATTAGTATTGAGCGTCATGTACATGTAAGTTTTCACTGACATTTGATGCCGGAAGAAAAGATGGAAAACAAACTTAGGGTCCCTGACCTGGGTGGATTGCTGTGGAGTGAAGCAAACAGTGGCTGCCTTGCAAGCCAGCTGACGAATAGCTGGCTGGTCATCCTCCACCAGGCACACCAGCGCACGCCAAGCACTACATGGTTACACGAGTGAGAACGGATACACAGAAAAGAATTGCGCCAGTGCGTTAGACAGGCTCACTGCAACAACCAATACAATCCTGCTCTTCAACCCTGATAATGATACAGGGAATGAGAGAAACTGCCAAGCTGATACACACACTGGCAACAGCACACATGGAAGCCAGGGCACGTAGAAGTCCATTCTAAATGTGATATTCCTGATGAGTAATGTACATGTAGCAGTTACATCCATATTCATATGAAAGCAACATACCAAAGTGTTGCGTGTGCCTTGAGAGTGCTCCAGTCGGTATTGGTATCGCCAGCTGCACAGTTTGTACTGGTGACGCTGTCGTTTGCCACATGCATGGCCGGTGGCGGGAGATGGCGGAAGAGATGCGGCGCCAAGATGACCAGGCCCTGCGCCACAGCTTCACGGACAATGTCCTGCTGTTCAGGCTGACAGCAGACACTCACACGCGTGCACCATTGCTGACAAAGAGAGCACATGAACGCACACAGCCCCACACCGCACACACATACACATACGCACATACAATATCCAAAGTTCGAAACAATTCTCAGTGCAATATGGGTACGTAGTGCGTACTCTGTACAATCCCCAAAGGGCATCTTCCAAAACCCTGAAACCCGCCTGAATTCTCAACTTCTTTTCCAGCGAATAAATCGTATCTGAGCAGACTTGTGAAGTGAAGAGAAGCATGCGGGTGCCAAGAAAAACACTGAAGACCTTGCTGAAAATAGTGAAAAGCTGCACGTCCATGAGATTGCAGTGAAGCATACATGTACCAGAATGCTACCAAGTAAGAGGCATGCAATGCAGGTTGTTTGCAGCTGTGGCTCTGCTACACATCCACACGACATAGTACTGGCTAGAATGCCGTTGATCAACAGCAGACTGCAAGCTGCTTGATCTTGATGACTGTATACTAGTAGCAGCAATGCAGTGACACCGATATTTCAAGAAGAACATGCCAAGTGTAAAGTGACCATATCCACGCCACAGTGAAGGCTTACCTGGCATAATCGTGACAGCATGCGTGTGGTCTGCGCATCTCTGCAAGCACAGCGAGAAGAGCATACATGAACACGCAAAATGCCCTTGGTAACAGGATCTGTTTGACGGTACCGGCGGCGCATGTGTGCACGTATACAAGCTCAAACGGGTCAGTGATAATACCATTCAGGAATAAAATAGTGACGAGCACTGCACGGCCTTAGCACTGCGGCCATTGAGCAGGCTGGGCAGCTGCATGTGGGGCTCCATTATTCACTGGGGCAGATTACGCCGGGCACGACTGTGCATGTAAGTGTGTGCGATGGCCAATGGGTGTGGTAGGGGTGGTAGGGGGTGTTGCTAGTTGGTGACCAAAGCTTCAGACGACATGCCAGAAAACAAAGACCTACCTGTTTGACTGGCATGCCTTCAGAAGACGCTCCAACAGATACGCTGCTAGCGGCACGGCTGCAGAGAGCAGTACCTTGCTACGGCCACAGAGCAGTGAAGAGAGACGTTCCAGTACAACTTGCAAAACTGTTCGTAGAAAAAGAAAGAGATGGAAGGAGCACACTATTGATGGATATGTTGCAAAGCCTACAAAAATAGCACAATGCAAAAAAATACTGCCATTGTTGACAGGATGGATATACAGAAAATAACACAAAATTAATAAGAGTGAAAAAGAGCAGCCAGCACAAATCTGGCTACTACTGCCCCAGGGGAGGCTCGAACTCCCGACCTTCGCATAACTCAGTTGCAGGCAAGCACTGCTTATAAGTACGACGCGCTAACCGACTACGCTACTGGGGCACACGAGCATTGGCTGGGGAAAATAGAAATAGGAGCCTGCCGAAGCCACAGCGCGACTTCACTTCATGTGTGCTTTCCTCACACCGCTACCTGCTTTGTTCTACGCTAGGCATGGTAGGTTCCACCTGGGTTGTGATGCTATTCTGCAGTTACCTTTCTCACAGTTGTCACCCTACATGCTGCAGTACTGACATATACGAGATTGCCGGGTTCTCTGAATTCATCACCAACGTACAGTCGCTGATGAAGGAATGACGAGAACACACTTTCAAACACTTTCACAGTATTCTCCATTCCTTCCACCACAGAGAGATATTGCGACTATCCTGGCAAATTTATGTACTCTTGATACTCAATCTGCGGACAGAACTGTTTCGTCCTCTTGATACAAAACATCCCAGGTTCGAAAAAGATTGTTTGGGCACATCCAAGAGTACATAAACCAGAGTGTGCAACTGTGCATATCAGATCTGAAACAGCGCAGTTCGTGCACTACGTCACTCTGATGAGGTCAGCCAAGCTGCAACTTGCGTACAGCTCAAATTTTCATGTTTCACAGTCCGGAAATCAGCCAAGTTTGCATGATTTAGACGTCCTATTTTAAGATTTCGGTGTTTTGGGAGACTGCGTACGCTGTGTACATGCGCTGGCAAGTAAATTCACCATGCTATCCGTCTCAAAAAACGAAATCAGGACAAACTCAGGGACCTGCACCACTGTGACTGGTTACGCAACTTTTCACAGTACCTGTGGCTTACCATGCCGTCAGAAATGACGTACTGCACGAATTACGCTCCCACAGGAACCATCCCGAGTTGCACACTCTGGTTTATGTACTCTTCGTACATCCAATAGCATTTTCAATGACATGGAGGGATGAGCGCAGGGATAAAGGAGCATATTGTTGCAACAGAGGGACGAGGGGAACCAACATTGCAGGGCTACATAAAGTCACGATGGACATCCAAACAGTCTCTCCACTGCAGACACTCACTCCTATCCTATCCCTTCAACCAGCCAAGAGTGCACAAATCCCATAGAGTACGACAACTATACCGTGTTCTTGGTTTCATGGCTGTGAAAAATTAGAATAAAGAGCGAAAAAATAGCAGTCACCAGCCAGATGACTGCTACTGCCCCAGGGGAGGCTCGAACTCCCGACCTTCGCATAACTCAGTTGCAGGCAGCACTGCTTATAAGTACGACGCGCTAACCGACTACGCTACTGGGGCACACGAGCATTGGCTGGGGAAAATAGAAATAGGAGCCTGCCGAAGCCACAGCGCGACTTCACTTCATGTGTGCTTTCCTCACACCGCTACCTGCTTTGTTCTACGCTAGGCATGGTAGGTTCCACCTGGGTTGTGATGCTATTCTGCAGTTACCTTTCTCACAGTTGTCACCCTACATGCTGCAGTACTGACATATACGAGATTGCCGGGTTCTCTGAATTCATCACCAACGTACAGTCGCTGATGAAGGAATGACGAGAACACACTTTCAAACACTTTCACAGTATTCTCCATTCCTTCCACCACAGAGAGATATTGCGACTATCCTGGCAAATTTATGTACTCTTGATACTCAATCTGCGGACAGAACTGTTTCGTCCTCTTGATACAAAACATCCCAGGTTCGAAAAAGATTGTTTGGGCACATCCAAGAGTACATAAACCAGAGTGTGCAACTGTGCATATCAGATCTGAAACAGCGCAGTTCGTGCACTACGTCACTCTGATGAGGTCAGCCAAGCTGCAACTTGCGTACAGCTCAAATTTTCATGTTTCACAGTCCGGAAATCAGCCAAGTTTGCATGATTTAGACGTCCTATTTTAAGATTTCGGTGTTTTGGGAGACTGCGTACGCTGTGTACATGCGCTGGCAAGTAAATTCACCATGCTATCCGTCTCAAAAAACGAAATCAGGACAAACTCAGGGACCTGCACCACTGTGACTGGTTACGCAACTTTTCACAGTACCTGTGGCTTACCATGCCGTCAGAAATGACGTACTGCACGAATTACGCTCCCACAGGAACCATCCCGAGTTGCACACTCTGGTTTATGTACTCTTCGTACATCCAATAGCATTTTCAATGACATGGAGGGATGAGCGCAGGGATAAAGGAGCATATTGTTGCAACAGAGGGACGAGGGGAACCAACATTGCAGGGCTACATAAAGTCACGATGGACATCCAAACAGTCTCTCCACTGCAGACACTCACTCCTATCCTATCCCTTCAACCAGCCAAGAGTGCACAAATCCCATAGAGTACGACAACTATACCGTGTTCTTGGTTTCATGGCTGTGAAAAATTAGAATAAAGAGCGAAAAAATAGCAGTCACCAGCCAGATGACTGCTACTGCCCCAGGGGAGGCTCGAACTCCCGACCTTCGCATAACTCAGTTGCAGGCAAGCACTGCTTATAAGTACGACGCGCTAACCGACTACGCTACTGGGGCACACGAGCATTGGCTGGGGAAAATAGAAATAGGAGCCTGCCGAAGCCACAGCGCGACTTCACTTCACGTGTTCTTTCCTCACACCGCTACCTGCTTTGTTCTACGCTAGGCATGGTAGGTTCCACCCGGGTTGTGATGCTATTCTGCAGTTACCTTTCTCACAGTTGTCACCCTACATGCTGCAGTACTCTGACATATACGAGATTGCCGGGTTCTCTGAATTCATCGCCAACGTACAGTCGCTGATGAAGGAATGACGAGAACACACTTTCAAACACTTTCACAGTATTCTCCATTCCTTCCACCACAGAGAGATATTGTGACTATCCTGGCAAATTTATGTACTCTTGATACTCAATCTGCGAACAGAACTGTTTCGTCCTCTTGATACAAAACATCCCAGGTTCGAAAAAGATTGTTTGGGCACATCCAAGAGTACATAAACCAGAGTGTGCAACTGTGCATATCAGATCTGAAACAGCGCAGTTCGTGCACTACGTCACCCTGATGAGGTCAGCCAAGCTGCAACTTGCGTACAGCTCAAATTTTCATGTTTCACAGTCCGGAAATCAGCCAAGTTTGCATGATTTAGACGTCCTATTTTAAGATTTCGGTGTTTTTGGGAGACTGCGTACGCTGTGTACATGCGCTGGCAAGTAAATTCACCATGCTATCCGTCTCAAAAAACGAAATCAGGACAAACTCAGGGACCTGCACCACTGTGACTGGTTACGCAACTTTTCACAGTACCTGTGGCTTACCATGCCGTCAGAAATGACGTACTGCACGAATTACGCTCCCACAGGAACCATCCCGAGTTGCACACTCTGGTTTATGTACTCTTCGTACATCCAATAGCATTTTCAATGACATGGAGGGATGAGCGCAGGGATAAAGGAGCATATTGTTGCAACAGAGGGACGAGGGGAACCAACATTGCAGGGCTACATAAAGTCACGATGGACATCCAAACAGTCTCTCCACTGCAGACACTCAATCCTATCCTATCCCTTCAACCAGCCAAGAGTGCACAAATCCCATAGAGTACGACAACTATACCGTGTTCTTGGTTTCATGGCTGTGAAAAATTAGAATAAAGAGCGAAAAAATAGCAGTCACCAGCCAGATGACTGCTACTGCCCCAGGGGAGGCTCGAACTCCCGACCTTCGCATAACTCAGTTGCAGGCAAGCACTGCTTATAAGTACGACGCGCTAACCGACTACGCTACTGGGGCACACGAGCATTGGCTGGGGAAAATAGAAATAGGAGCCTGCCGAAGCCACAGCGCGACTTCACTTCATGTGTTCTTTCCTCACACCGCTACCTGCTTTGTTCTACGCTAGGCATGGTAGGTTCCACCCGGGTTGTGATGCTATTCTGCAGTTACCTTTCTCACAGTTGTCACCCTACATGCTGCAGTACTCTGACATATACGAGATTGCCGGGTTCTCTGAATTCATCGCCAACGTACAGTCGCTGATGAAGGAATGACGAGAACACACTTTCAAACACTTTCACAGTATTCTCCATTCCTTCCACCACAGAGAGATATTGTGACTATCCTGGCAAATTTATGTACTCTTGATACTCAATCTGCGAACAGAACTGTTTCGTCCTCTTGATACAAAACATCCCAGGTTCGAAAAAGATTGTTTGGGCACATCCAAGAGTACATAAACCAGAGTGTGCACCTGTGCATATCAGATCTGAAACAGCGCAGTTCGTGCACTACGTCACCCTGATGAGGTCAGCCAAGCTGCAACTTGCGTACAGCTCAAATTTTCATGTTTCACAGTCCGGAAATCAGCCAAGTTTGCATGATTTAGACGTCCTATTTTAAGATTTCGGTGTTTTTGGGAGACTGCGTACGCTGTGTACATGCGCTGGCAAGTAAATTCACCATGCTATCCGTCTCAAAAAACGAAATCAGGACAAACTCAGGGACCTGCACCACTGTGACTGGTTACGCAACTTTTCACAGTACCTGTGGCTTACCATGCCGTCAGAAATGACGTACTGCACGAATTACGCTCCCACAGGAACCATCCCGAGTTGCACACTCTGGTTTATGTACTCTTCGTACATCCAATAGCATTTTCAATGACATGGAGGGATGAGCGCAGGGACAAATGAGCATATTGTTGCAACAGAGGGACGAGGGGAACCAACATTGCAGGGCTACATAAAGTCACGACGGACATCCAAACAGTCTCTCCACTGCAGACACTCACTCCTATCCCATCTCTTCGATCAGCCAAGAGTGCACAAATCCCTAGAGTACGACAACTATACCGTGTTCTTGGTTTCATGGCTGTGAAAAATTAGAATAAAGAGCGAAAAAATAGCAGTCACCAGCCAGATGACTGCTACTGCCCCAGGGGAGGCTCGAACTCCCGACCTTCGCATAACTCAGTTGCAGGCAAGCACTGCTTATAAGTACGACGCGCTAACCGACTACGCTACTGGGGCACACATTCCCAGAAGACAACCTGCAACGTTATATTCCCAATGTGCTGCTATCATATACCTCCCCCCTTCCCCCCTCCCCCCACACACACACGCACACAAAGAAATGCAGTTTCAGATTCTCCAGCTTGCCTTCAGTAGATTGCAGGCATGTTGCTGTTGTTGCTGTTGTTGCTGTTGTTGCTGCTTGAGCTCCTTGCCATGTTACAAGCAGACACTTTAGTGCCAGGGCCAGACAATCACGATTGGTCTCACTGCGTACGCACTCGACAAGGGCATCCTGTAAAAGGTACGTGCACACAGATGCGCACGTTGCATGGACCAACATGCACCAAGGTACTATGGTTTTGAAGCATTGCAGGCACCGCACACAAGGCCCATTATTCTTCCTGCACAGCCGACTGTTGTAGTTGTAAAGTCACAGTACCCCAACTGAGTGCAGTGAACAAATTTGTACTCACATGCTGGATGCGAATAAGAGCAACAACAATACGCCATAACAAGCAATCACAACATGTAAAAATGAGCGACTACGACTCCCTAATATACACATACAGGCTGAGCTTACCTGTGACTGCTTAGAAAGCGGTGCACATGTTCCACAGTCTGAGATGAACTGCAATACTCTCAGGCGCACATCGTACGATGCATGCTTGATAAGAAGGTGAGCGATGTTTGAAGTTCGTTCCGGAGATATACCTGTAAAAACACCCAATGCAACAAACATTCTCACTTGATCACTGCCCAGCGGGGGAATTCGTTCCCATCAAAGAGATTATCTTGGCAAGGGCAGCGTGTAGTCAAGGCTACCAGAATTGAGTTGTAAAAAAGGAAACTTACTTTCTAACAGTGCATCTGCTGCTGTAGCAAGCCACTGGCCATCAGCAACCTGCAGGGAGTGAAACAATAGCAAGAATGACCAGGAGATTAGTACAGATTCCTCGACAAGGAGATCAGTGCACATTTCCCGACTGGGAGATTAGGGCGGATTCCCCGACTAGGAGATTCACAACAAACCAGGACAGCTTTGATAGGACTATTCAGTGAAAAAAGTTTGTTAACACCCCGTCTAGCTATCAGTTTATGCGTGCATACAATGCAGTGTACAGCAGAGAGCTTGAAGAAGACGAAGCCTACAATGGCTACCTGAACACCTGACTTGTATTGCTGCTGTCGACATAGCAGTGCTGTCAATGTACATTGGCGAACAGGATGACAACGAAGGGCAGAGTGCCCAAGGATGTTGTCCCCGATTACTCAGGCGGCATCGGGGCCGATTTCGAGCTTTGGCCAGAGGACGCGAGTGATCACCTAGCAATTTGCAATGTTACTATCGCTGCTGAAAAAAGCGTTTTTTCTATAATTTGACTGGACTCTCGGTTCGGAAAGTAGTAAAGGGCTTAGTTATTCCATCTCCGCCAGTAAATGCTGATGGATCTCCTGGTGATGAGCACAAAGCACCACGGACGCCATTGTGGCGCACTTTCGTCCAACCGTCAACACAACTTCGGAACGCCCCAAATTCCGGCAGTTGAAACAAGGAGTCAAGAAATCAGTCTCCACCTCCGTTGGCCGTCTATGAGAGAGAAAGAGCAGAGCTATCTAAATCCGGGGCGACAGATGTAGACACAATTGTAAACTCTCAGGTGCGAGACCAGTTGGTTGCGGGTCTGAAAATCCCCCGAAGTACGTCGTGAACTGCTCAAGGAATCCAAGCTCACCCTAGCAGATGCCATTACAAAAGCAGTGGCACCAGAGACCTCGTATGCGGCGAGTAAGTTGTACGAACCGCCGGCAGCGCCTTCCAATTTTAGCTCAGTGCAGCCAGACAGCAACGCAAACCCAACCAAGCAAACAGCATCTGGTTCGTGCAAGTACTGTGGTCATGCCCATACCAAGGAAATTGTTTCGCCCTGCTACCCACATCCGTTGTCGCAACTGTAGCAAGGCTGGGCATTTTTTGCGTTAGTATGTCAGTCACAACGCACTGGGTCAGACACTAATGCCGTCGACGAGGAGCCCGCCGAACTAGCCGACCAGGCTCATTCGGTGTATGACACTGTTTGTATGGCTGAGCAGATCGGGTCACACCGCCAGTTTCTCGCATCACTATCGGCGGATGGCAAAGAGTCTGTCATCTAAATTATACTTCATTTGGCAGTATGCATTCACACAGGCAATCTGGATACCGGCTGACATGCGTCATAGACTTGCTTTTCATTGTTATACTTGTAAACTACACTTGAACTTACTCCTAGAGCCATACTGATAATACTCCTGCTGCTGTCCAATCTGACTAGCATACTTTAAAACAAACTTGAGATTTGCTGGCAGGCCTGTGCGTGCAGCCAGAATAAGCACGCCATCATACACGTTCCTTTGCATTAACAAATACATATCTCCAGTATGTGCAGTCAAACCTCTGTAGGACGAACACCAAAGGACCGGTGGTATTTGTTCCCAATAACAAGTTGTTCTTATCAAGAACTAGGACCGTTAGTCATAACTCATAACTTATTGGTCCTTTCTTCTTCCTTAATTTATACTACTGGGGAACAATTGACGTGATGACGGTGTTACCATCGACCAAAGGGTGCGCGTGCATGCGTGTGTGCGTGCATGTGGCGTGGGTGCGTGCGTGCATGTGTGTGTGCGTGCATATGCATCTGTGTGCATGCATACATGCATGTGTTTAATATAACCCACATCAGCATGCCTGCATGTGCAACTGCATGTGGTACAGGATTGATTGTCTTACGGTCACGTGTCGGCCCACATCGCTCTGCACAGCCGTCAGAGAGCAGGCTATGACTTGCTCGGATACATCAGCAAAACCTGTATCGACATGCACCCAAGCACAGCAGGGATGAGACAGCACATGACACGGACAGTCAGACTAATCTATAGTTGTATACACCAACAAATTACAAGACATGAAACACCGAAAGCAATAAATAACATCAAGAGTTCATAACTGTTGTGTACTCTTGATAACATCAATACGAGAGTAGACATGATAACATCAATACGAGAGTAGACATGATAACATCAATACGAGAGTAGACATGATAACATCAATACGAGAGTAGACATGATAACATCAATACGAGAGTAGACATGATAACATCAATACGAGAGTAGACATGATAACATCAATACGAGAGTAGACATGATAACATCAATACGAGAGTAGACATGATAACATCAATACGAGAGTAGACATGATAACATCAATACGAGAGTAGACATGATAACATCAATACGAGAGTAGACATGATAACATCAATACGAGAGTAGACATGATAACATCAATACGAGAGTAGACATGATAACATCAATACGAGAGTAGACATGATAACATCAATACGAGAGTAGACATGATAACATCAATACGAGAGTAGACATGATAACATCAATACGAGAGTAGACATGATAACATCAATACGAGAGTAGACATGATAACATCAATACGAGAGTAGACATGATAACATCAATACGAGAGTAGACATGATAACATCAATACGAGTAGACATCAATACGAGAAGACATCAATACGAGTAGACATCAATACGAGTAGACATCAATACGAGTAGACATCAATACGAGTAGACATCAATACGAGTAGACATCAATACGAGTAGACATTACTCAATAAACACACAAAGAAAAACGAATCTTGAATATACAGTCAGACCTCGTTTATCCGGTCCTCGTTTATCCGGATCCCTCGCCATCCGGAAGAAAATCGTTGGTTACCGATTCACAGCATATGCCATGTACACATACAGTATGCGTGTCCGATTATCCGGTTCCCTCACCTATCCGGAAATTTTTCTGGAAAACGGATGCAGTGTGCGGTTATGCCAGGTCTGACTGTAGTTGATGTCCGCAGAACCCCGAGAAGATTTGGATGACATTATGCCATACACAAAGCGTCTTTCAAGGAAGATACTGATACTGAAGATACTGGAGCAGACCAATCATACCTGCATGTTTCGCCACTAGCCTCCAGACGTTCATGGCAGCAGTGCGAGTCAGGCTGCATGTATTGCGCGATGAGCAAAGCTGACACAACAAAGGAATATAATCATAGCACAGAATGCAATGTGTACAGTAAAAAAACTGTAGTTGTTTTTAAATAAACAAAGAGGAGATGTGGACGGTATCACACGATGGCTTACACTGCAGCAACCGAATGCGGAAGAACAGCGGATAATCAACAGGTTCTATTCAGCCGCATGCATCCATACAATCCTTAGCTCAACAGCATCAGCAACAAGAGCAGCCAGAGTATATTCTTACTAGCCTCCTCACAAGACGACAGCGATCAACACTGGTGGGAAAAAAGTGCTTCCGCTGCAACACTTCAATGGGTTTTACAAGCATATCTCTGATGTCCTCTTCCACATGTTCCCACAACGTGCACAACAGACATACACAAGGATACATATACAGTAGGTATCGGTTATAGCGTGGGTGTTTGAAAAACGACTTTCTATTCTTATTTCCGATATTTCTTACACACGATAAATCAAGTGTGGTATATCACATGCATGTGCGCAGGGGCAGGAAGATCATCGTACATACAACGCAGTACTTCTGTGCATATGGTTGGTCACAGTCACATAGGCTTACCATGTGGCTATGCAAAATAAGTTACATGATCACAACAGTTGAATCTGCAGCACTACGGCGCAACGAGAGTCAGATCAGAACGGAATTGGACAGATGCTATTACTACAGGCGATACACTTTGTACTAATCTGGCATGTTTCGCTACACAAAGTCCATTCTTAGGACCGATATATTCTACTATGGGATGAAATTGCTTGTAAGAATAAATGTGCACTTGAAATCCATGTTATGATTATGAAAACATGAGAGTTCATTCTTGTAGGCAGTATATTCTTTTACACGACCACGCTATAACCGATACGCACTGTACATGCATTCATGCATATAGTCGACTCCTGAACGAACACCATTGTGCGGGAGAATTAGTACTTTATAGCCGAAGTTTGTTATAACAGAAATGCACTCACCCATACAAGCAACAAGACATGACTGGCAAGTGACCCATGTCCATGACAGTATGAGTGCACTTGGTTTACATGCGGCCCTACAAGATTGGGTTCGTTATAAACGAAAACTGTTCGCTGTAAAGGGTCAATTTAGTGTGGGTTCGAACAGGGACATGGACAAGGGTTCGCTATATTATCATGAAATTCGCTATATGCGAGTTCGTTATGCGTGGAGTCGACTGTACATGATTGTATTCATGTATTCATGTATTCATGCATAAATATGTACGCACAGCATGTATAGTGTACCCACCCAAGCATGGCCCAAGATTAGCTGGCACACTTCTTGATAGAAGTCAGGACTGCATGAGCTACACGATGGATCAATGAAAGTGGAACACCAAGCACACAGCAGAAGAAGAATTAGGGGGCGTTCGTTTTTGATCTACAGGTTTGGGTAGAAACTACTTCTTACGGTAGAGGTGTTCGTTTTTTGAAAAAAAATTCTACTCAAAAGGGTAGATTCTACTTTCCTCTACAGGCTCTACTGGGAAAAAGTTGGTAGAATCCGGTAGAAATGGGTAGAGCTACGGGATTTCCAGCAAGATCAAGGATTTGTACACAACTCCATAAAAAAAAGAAACATTTCACGTACACATCGTGTAAACTACTAGATCTGGTAGAACAGCGTTCGTACACTTGCCTCTACCATCTACCTCTATCGGTAGAGTGACTCTACTCTACTCTACCAGGTAGCTAAAAACGAACGCAGCCTTAGACTGAAGTAGGAAAATCTTCTAATTGCATAAAAAATACATCGCCAATACGGAAAAAAAGTGTGCACAACCGGATTGACAGGAGAGTTCCGTATTTCTCTCTGAGGCAGAGTGAAGAACATCAGAGCCGAGTGATTACCCATTACCAGCCACAATGCCAATCACTGGATCAGTATGAAACAGTATGTATCATACCACACGCACGCACGCACGCACACACACAATAAAGCAATCACAATCAAGACAGTTTGGTGCACACAAGACGGTCCATCGCTACTGGGACTCTCCCCACACCTGCTTTTTGAGAAAAATCTACTGCAGTCGTCCCTCTTTAATCCGGCACTTTATAAACCAGCACCCTCTATAAACCAGCATAATTTTCATTAGCCAAAATGTCCTCTTCATGCACATTGCAACAGTAGATCAGATTTGTTAATCCAGCACCCTCCGTAATCCAGCAGAATTTCTCTCACACGAATGCTGCTGGATTATACAGGGACCACTGTATATGAGCATGACAATTGGGTTGCTTAACGTGAGGCAAAGGCAAAGGCACAGGCATAGCTGGACAGCAAGGCCCAGGTGGGCAATGTACATGTACATGACTGCAGTGCTTTCACATGCATGTCGCCAGCACGAGTCACTTACCCAAGCGAGACCATTTTCCAGAGCATCTCTGTTTTCAACAAGGTGCCATGGAGCGTATTCTGCGCTATTCCCACTGCAAACAGAGTCAGGGAACACAATCATGCTATCACTGGCCACTTCACGCTTTTCAATAACCACAGCACATAGCTCAGAAGTACGGCAAAGTTGAAAGATGGTGTACAATTCAGCATCACATTGCAACAAGACACCAGAGTCACATGTGAAGTATACTATCCATCCCCTTTGGTGTAGATTTTTGTACAAAGAGAATATCTCCCTATCAGAAAGAACATGTGACACTCACCTCTTGTTGCAGCGCTGCCATGGCCAGCCGGCACGCTTGACGGGATCTCACGTAGCAGTTGCATCAGCAGTTCCTTAGCATGGTCGTCTACACCGCATGACGGATAAGATCAGAAATTCAGAATACAGTTGTGATGAACGAAGTTGGTTGTAAAGTTCGTATTGGTTGTGATAAAGTTTCTTTTCAGAAGTAAGGGTGAGGCTTCTTGCAGTGTTTTTGTCCAGTGTGAAATACGGACAGAGCAACATGCTTTGGCCAAAATCCCACCCAACTTGACCCAGAACCCAGCTTATATTCCAAAAATCCCTTTCAGCTCGAACCAGAGCCCAGTCTTTATCTCTGAAGCCATTCAAAAGACGCTGCGCAGTAGCATCCGGCGCAAGCCAGCTCCCCCCCCCCGCGCCTTATTTCGTATGTGTGTGTGTGTGTGTGTGTGTGTGTGTGTGTGTGTGTGTGTGTGTGTGTGTGTGTGTGTGTGTGTGTGTGTGTATGTGTGTGTGTGTGCCCAGGCGGGCGGGTACGAACCACGTGATAGATCACGTGAGCGACCAATAGTTATCGTATGAGCACGCAGGGTAGTAAACAGTACTAAATACACCGTATTCTGCACACAGCATAGCGAGGGCCCTGAGCTGAGCTCTCGTACAAGTCTTAGACATTCGTTCCTTTATCCGTAAATACCGAGAGAATACCCAATTGGTGAAATCGACATTCATTGTCCCACTTGACTGCTGTTTGGTCTGAGTGCATCCATTGTTTGTGCAGGGACACTGTTTTTACAGGGATACTGTTTTACAGAGAAACGGTTTTTACAGGGATACTGTTTTTACAGAGATACTGTTTTTACAGAGATACTGTTTTTACAGGGATACTGTTTTTACAGGGATACTGTTTTTACAGAGATACTGTTTTTACAGAGAAACTGTTTTTACAGGGATACTGTTTTTACAGGGATACTGTTTTTACAGAGATACTGTTTTTACAGGGATACTGTTTTTACAGGGATACTTTTGTTACAGGGATACTGTTTCAGACCATCTGGTAAAAGGAGAGCGATCGCTCTCGCGCGCCTTCGCTCTCCTTATTTTCTTTTTGGGCGCACTTTTCGTCGCGCGCCTTGAGAATTTCGAGCGCATCCGCATCACTGTGAAGTGCATTCTGCAAACACTCAAATATTTCATAACTCGGCTTTCCCTGAACGGAATCGAGCACTCGAAAGGTCTATTCGTATTAGAAGGTTCTCAGTTGTCGGCTCCAACTAATCGGAAGTCGATCCGAGGTCAAATAGTGGAGTTACGGCACTCGCAAGGTATTTTACGTACCGTTGCAAATTTTCACTTCCGCACTTGGGTGCCAATTATTATTATTTTGACCTAAAGGATTTCCCTCTGTTGCGTGACAGTCCGGGCATGCATAGACCTGTGCGACGTCAGGCACAGGTCTTGAGCGGTTAGCTACAGAAGAAAGTAGCGCTCCACAATGAAAACTACAAAATTACCATGGATGCGAATTGTCTCAATTTCCTATTGCGCGTGTCATCGTCCAAATTGATGAAGGGAAATTAAAGGTGTGGTCCGAACAGCTGTCATTTGTAGTGCGTACGGCGATTTTCTAGAACGAATTTGGCAGCTATTGGGTATTGAATCCGATTAGGGTATGGCAAGATGTTGAAAAAACCGTATTGTGCTCGCCTTGGATAGATATGGTGAGCGACTTTTGGGGGGGGGGGGGGGGGGACTGCTCTCCCACCACTCTCCTTGAGAGGATAGCAAGAGTGATTGTTCACTCTCATGGATTTTTCTTACACGAAGGTCTGATTCTGTTTCTCTATGTGTGTGTTGTGCCAACATTTTCAGACGAGTCTCTTGACCAACAGCTCTCTGACATGACAGCATGGGAGAGTGACGTCTTCACAGAACTTCGGCCTGACCTGGTTTCCACGCTAACTCCAGGTGATATGCGTCGCCAGTGTGAGGCTAAGAAGTTGATTACGCGTGCACAGCGTCAGCTATTTGCATCAAACACTGGCCGTGCAGCGCAGAATGAGGAATTGCTCGATGCACTAAGCACTGGTGATGACGAATCCTTCCACACCTTCCTTGAATGCATCCGTAAAGTCGAGCCACCAGCCAGCGCGAGAAGGTTATTGGCCAAGCTGGAACCCGTCGACAAGTTCCGGGCAGCCCGGCAGTACTGCTGAGGCCGCATTAGCGTCTGCAGGAGCATCTGCTGCTGATCCAGTGGATAAGTAAAGAGCAGTAGGCTGTACAGGCAGAGGCCAGTTGGGACTTTTGCAGCTCCATAGTTTTTTTCCGTGGTTTTGGCAGCCCAGCTGGCATCAGGCCAGTCTGAAGGCTTGAAGTAGCTAGTTAGCAAGCAGTAGGACTAGGAGGAGTAGTGCGATGGCAGTAGGGCAGTAGCTTTCCAGAATGCCTGAGATTCATTGCAAAATTGATGAAGGGAAACTGAAGTTGTGGTCCGAACAGCTTCCATTTGTAGGGCGTACGGCAATTTTCCGGAATGAATTTGGCACCTATTTGGGTATTGAATCCGATTGGGGTATAGCAAGATGTTGAAAACCCCGTATTGTAATTTGTGCTCGCCTTGGGTAGATGAGGTGAGCGATTTGGGGGGGGGGGGGGGAGGGGGGGGGGAGGGGGGGGGAGGGTGCTGGGGACTGCTCTCCCACCACTCTCCTTGAGAGGATAGCGAGAGTGATTGTTCACTCCCCTGGATTTTTCTTACACAAAGGTCTGCTGTTTTTACAGAGATACTGTTTTTACAGGGATACTGTTTTTACAGAGAAACTGTTTTTACAGGGATACTGTTTTTACAGGGATACTGTTTTTACAGGGATACTGTTTTTACAGGGATACTGTTTTTACAGAGATACTGTTTTTACAGGGATACTGTTTTTACAGGGATACTGTTTTTACAGGGATACTTTATTTACAGGGATACTGTTTTTACAGGGATACTGTTTTTACAGAGATACTGTTTTTACAGGGATACTGTTTTTACAGGGATACTGTTTTTACAGGGATACTGTTTTTACAGGGATACTGTTTTTACAGAGAAACCGTTTTTACAGGGATACTGTTTTTACAGAGAAACTGTTTTTACAGGGATACTGTTTTTACAGGGATACTGTTTTTACAGGGATACTGTTTTTACAGAGATACTGTTTTTACAGGGCACACAAGCAATCAAATAACAATGGGCAAAGTGGTGATTCTAGCAGAGCAGCCCTGCTATAGTAGCAGTAGAGTAGGCAGAAAGAGACGTGACCAGCGAGATAAACGACGCGCCACTAACCGTCGGAAATGAAGGCATTGAGGCAGCGGGCACTGAGAACGCGTACTGCCAGTACTGGACACGACGATAGCTTGAGAAAGAACGGCACAAACTCTTCCAGCCTGACACACAACACCACCAGACAAGCGAGAACAAACAGAACACATACATGAACTAAGATGCAATCGACCTTGAGATGATTCATGTTCTACACCTCACTGCTGCCCAAGGAAGTTGTAGAACATCGAGGCCTATTACAATGCATTGGCAGTCCGTACTGTAAATCAATTACATTTCGCGGCTACGACGATTCATGCATTTTCTCCGCGCTGCATTTTCTCTTTATGTCATGCACACTGGTTTTGCGTGTATGCGGCACAAGCCAAATGCATGCATGCGGGCACGTTTTGCTCAGGACAGCGACTTGGCGATCATTGTTCTTTGGTTCTTTATGTTCTTGTTCGATACGAGTTGAAATGTCGAAGTAAATTGAGCTTGTCCACATCTCCGTAGTCTACTCGTCGTTGGTCAGTTGCGGGACAATGTTAGTCCGCAACAATCGCCTTGGATAGCACCAAGAGACGGATGATTCTCCTGAGGTGAGTGCTGGCGATACGCATCAACACATCGTAGCTGATGGCATACATGTTTCTGAAGAGCAGGCACAGAATCCTGTCGCTGCTGCAGCGGACGATGCTGAAGTTATGCCTGCGCTGGTTCCGACCGACGTTGGTGTCTGTTGCGGACATTGTCGTGGTCGTGGCGGAGGTCACGGTAGAGGCAGAGGCAGAGGACACAGAACAGCAGCTCCTGCTAAAGCAGTGCAGCCTGGAAGACTCGCAGTAAAGATGTTGGACGACATAGATGAGGCTGTAGTAGGTAATCGGCCAGACTTTCAGCCAGTGAATACAGGTGGATTTCGTGGACACATTTAATACATGGCGGCAAGAGTACATAAACCAGAGTGTGCAACTGTGCATATCAGATCTGAAACAGCGCAGTTCGTGCACTACGCCACCCTGATGAGGTCAGCCAAGCCGCGACTTGCGTACAGCTCAAATTTTCATGTTTCATAGCCCGGAAATCAGCCAAGTTTGCTTGATTTTAGACGTCCTGTTTCAGGATTTCGGTGTTTTGTGTGACTGTGTACGCTGCGTACATCCACCGACAAGTAAAGTCACCAGGCTATCCGTATCAAAAACCGAAATCAGGACAAACTCAGTGACCTGCACCACCGCGACTGGTTACGCAACTTTTCACCGTACCTGTGGCTTACCATGCCGTCAGAAATGACGTACCGCACGAATTACGCTCCCACAGGAACCATCCCGAGCTGCACACTCTGGTTTATGTACTCTTGATGGCGGTACAGTCAGACCTCGCTTAACCGCACACATCTGTTTTCCACAAAAATATCCGGATAGGCGAGGGAACCGGATAACTGAACACACATACTGTATATGCATGTGGCATATCAAAAGCAATGACATCGTACATACATGTAGACGGGTCCTATGCAGTACAACTAGCGTGCACAGTATCTAAAACAAGCAAGAAAAATGACAAGTGCATGCAACTGAGTGCTGTTCACATGCACCCAGCAGGTCAAGGACCTCATTTGCCTGTACAACTCCCTGATTCTAGCTTCTGCAAGGCACATGCAACCGGATACGACGAAGCTTTTTGTACACATTTCAACCAGTTTGTACACAAAATCATGCACCGGTATGCGGATCGCGAGGTCCGGTTATGTTGTATGCATAACATATGCTGCACATCGGTAACCAGCGATTTTCTTCCGGATGGCGAGGGATCCGGATAAACGAGGACCGGATAAGCGAGGTCTGACTGTAGTTAAATGGTTAATAGAGAGGTTAACCCTTTATGTACTGAAAAAATTGTACACAGACTGAATTTGATCTCGACTCACCTCAAATTCTATAATTATCTGGGTCATAACTTTAGTCTCCTTTTGACGATTTTTTCAATCTTGGGCTTCCTGGAAAGCTCGTCGCAAGAGGAACACATTGAGCCCACGCTTGCCACCACGAAGGTCAAAACGCCAGCGCTACAGCCCAGCGTCTTAGCTGCAACGCCAATATTCCGACAGAAGTCGTCTTGCATCAGCCATTTCGCTCTCCTTGCTCGTAACAACTAACTGTTACTTCAAAAAAAATTCACAAACTGCCATGAGTCCGTTTACCATTTTGAACGTGTTTCTTCGTCACTGCATGCCCAGAATGATGGGGAAATCCCTCATTCAAATTCGCGCGAGCGGCTATTGAGCGACATTTGCCGCGATTCGACTTTCGAGCTTCGTAACTCTGGAACCACACATCAGAGCGCTTCAGCGATTGTTTCAATGGACAGCTGGGAGTTTTCTCTTTGACCTACATATTTTAGTTTTCGGATATAACCCAGGAACGACTGAGTTACGATCGATTGAAATTTTGAAAAGTTTCGATCCCAGGGGATCGAAAGTTGTACAGTCCGTACACAAAGGGTTAAGATGCACGTTATTTCCGACGTGACGCGCAATTTCACGTCAAATTTGGCGTAAAACTCAAAATTTTGACGTGAGCAGCAGGTCACTCGCGTTGATTTTTCGACGTGCGAGCAAATAACGCGAGCTGAACTTTCGGGTCACGTCAGAAATAACGTGCATCTTAACCTCTCTAATATCTCCATGCTCTCTCTCTCTCTTACCTAGCATGGGACTGTAGATGGTGTGAACTTCGAGCCAGGGACGATAACAAGACCAGCAATGGCTGCAAACTTGCCGGCAGCGGCTTTGCCCAGCTGCAGGTAACAGGCGCATACATGTGTCCACACACACACGCACGCACGCACGCACACGCACGCACACACACACACACACACACGTACACACACACACACACGTGCACGAGCGCGAGCCATGGACGCGCGCACGCATGCAGCGTGATCAATACCGACGGCAAACTTGCTAGGCCTTGACACGTGAAATATACAGCGGATACGCGTGCATGCATGATGCATCATAGTTCGATTTTGTTGCAAGCCTACTTGCCAAACCCAGGCAAAATGAGCATGAATTGTACTGTATTGTCCGGGTCGAGGCAGCACAGGTGTACCCCCCCCCCCCCTCTGGGACGCAATTTTTCACTTTCCAGTTCATGTTTAGAGAAACAAACGTGTGGCTTTGAACTCGGCAAATACTCTACGTACTGATCAGTCACTTCATCCACCGTTGAAGTGTCGGTGCTTTCATTGCAGGACATTGTGGCCGAGCGCAGCAGAGACAAGAAGTGAGCGAACAATGTGGGGTAGCGTGCAAAGAAGTCGACAGCCGTGGCAGAGCCAACACTAGCGCCGAGCAATTCAGAGCTGGTGTTGCTGGTGCCACAGCCAGTTGTACGCTGCAGCAGTACACCTGGACACGATGGGCACAGTGGGAAAGAGCAAGCATCCACAGCACACCGATCAATTCAAGGCATACTACAAATACTGGGCAAACCACCGCCTTCTAGTGCACTGCCGTGCACACATACATACACACGTACGCACACACGCACACACGCACGCACGCACACATACACACATACACACACACACATGAACACACACACATGCCCCCCACTCCCCACCCCCGGATGCATACATACACATGCATAAACAGTCACGAACGGAGACCAATAAAAAGTACTAGCATGTTACACCTTGCACACAGATAAGGAAAAAAAACCTTACTAAAGAGTAGAGTGGAGGCATTTCGCATGGCCCATGATGGCGATGAGAGTCCGTCCAAAGCCAGGACTAGACTACGACTAGCGAACATAAGCATCTCATCGCCCAGTGCAGTATCACGAACGAGTGCACGCAACATGTTGCATGCGTGAACCTAAAAACATGCAACCACGCACGCACACAGGCACACATCACGTAACATCAACATCAGAAGTACAATAAAGCGGGATTCACAGAAGCTTTTTTGCGATGCGACACGCGATGCGACGCGATCTGCGACGGACGCGTGCGATGCGAACTCGCGAAATACCATTCACAGAAGAAGTCAGTGATGCGACAACATCTTGCTAATTTGGCTACGTCACCATGATATTCGCGCGGTTTGATACAACTTGTACAAATTTATAGGCAACTCTTGAACCTTTGTACAACTTTGCTGTAGAAAAGGTCAAAATCGTACGCCAAATCGCTTGTCGCATCGCATCGCATCGCAAAAGTTGAGCCAAGCTCAACTTCTGCGATGGCCTGCGATGGCCCAGTTGCGGCAGTTGCGTGGGGTGCGACATGGCTGCGATTTGGGGTTTTCCCGGTTTCGCGTCTGTCGCATCGCAAAAAAGCTTCTGTGAATCCCGCTTAACACTTCTTACGTATTTTTTCTGACACTAGATTTTCACTAGCTGAGGGAATGGAAAAGGGAGAAATCGGAAGAAAAAATTGACTGTCATCACCAGGACTCGAACCAGGGACCTCCGCTTGAGGCCAGCGATGCTCTAACCACTGGGCTATGGTGTAGCTGTCATCCAAGCAGAGACCGTTCAACATTTTCTTCAGACTTCCAATCACGCTTCCTGTGAAGCTACGCAGGCTGGTGGGATGCAGCCCTCACTGTCCCCACACACTTCACGCACAAACTAGCGCGTGACTATTTGACACTAGATTTATTCTCAGCTTAACAGAGAGTGCATGCTCGATTGATTTTTTGGTTATTATTGCCTATTGCCTTTAGATGTCAGAAAGATAGAGTTCTGAAACAGTGTTTGTGATTGAAGTAGGAGAGAGAGAGAGAGAGAGAGAGAGAGAGAGAAAATCTGTTAGATAGACATATTTGCACAATGGTGTTTTCTGCTAGGTTGTGTCTGAAGAACAAACAGCTGCGGTGTTCGCAGATGACTCCAACAAGAAAGGAGAAGACAGGCACATGTTGGGGGTGCACACCGGGTCAGCCAAGCGCAATTGTCCAGCAGGATATCTATTGGTAGATACTAGATACACTCGTCGCAAGTGGCCGTGGAGAAGACCAAGCTGAAGCAGACTTGGTCATGCGGTCGCACTGGGTGGCCTGTTCAAGAATGCAACGTATGTCATAGGCTGCTACTCACACGTTCTTAACATTGCTGTTGTATTATTATGTACGCTATCCTAAATGCACACACCCGCGTGCATCTGTCTTATTGTACGCAGCTTACATCAGCTGACGTCATGCGCCGGTATTTGGCATGCACGCATGACTACACATTGAGCATGCTGATTCCGTGGTGCTGTTCTTTGTTTTGTGGTTCTTTTTCCACTCGCTCTTCAATGGAGACTACATGTACTAGTATTTATTTAGAATAAACCAATACGTTTATCACATGGCTCAGTGAACTATTTTCTTACCTGTAGTAGTAGTAGTAGTAGTAGTGTAGGCTGTAGGTCAGATCACCCGTTGTGACCTGACAATCCCGGCCCGTTTGTTTCAGTGGTGTGACCCTCGTGCGAGGGCTGTAAATTTGTTTCGATTCGTAATGTCCGACTCTGGTAGTGATGCTGTCCCTGGCGCAGCAGCCACGCCAAACCTACCTGTCAGCCCTGACGTTCAGGCTCTGTTGACCTTCATGGAGACACAGATGAAAGCCGCAGCGGACCGCGAGGCACGCCTGACTGCCCTGTTGAGCAGATCCAATACATCCACATCGCAGCAGCCCACGGCGAAACAAATCTCGGTGGAACGGCCCATCCTGCTCTCCTCTGCCATGCTCGCGGACCTCAACGCATGGGAGGAGGCTTGGGAGGATTACGCGAGATGCCAGAAATTGTCCGTTCAGGACCGACTCACACGAGTGAGTGCTCTACGCCAGGCACTTGATGAAGACCTAAGGCGTTATTTGCGCGAGGGGATCATCCCCGTGGCCACTAATGCCAATGTTTCGGACATAATCTGTGCAGTCAAAAAGTATATCCGTAGGCAACGTAACCCGTTGCTGGATCGGATAGACTTTAAAGGCAGCGTATCTCCATCATCAAAAGCCAACATATTACAAGTCATTGTATGTTTTGCTCATGACCCTCGGAAAACCACCCCCTTGCCGCAAGAGTTTATCGGCATTCGCTGGCCATACATGCAATTGAAATGGTTGAAAAGTATGGCACAGCATGCATTCAGCTGGGCAAGTGTATGCTGGAATATCTGCCAAAGAAGAAAACCCACTACCTCATTTGGGAAGAAGTGGTCAGAATGTCAGCTAATCCGATCATCACTACGGAACGTGTCACCTTGCTGGAGATTCTAGACAGGCTGATCATGCCATCTCTTCCAATAGCTATCATCCTCTTGATGAGCACAGTCCTGGTCGTGGTTGTGGTCGTGATTTTTTTACTAAACCATCTGTTCATTTTCTTGACTGGGGTGCTGAGTAAAATCCAACAGCACCTCAAGGGCAGTCGAATAGCTATCCTCCTCTTGATGAGCACAGCCCTGGTCATGGTTGTGGTCGTGTTTTTTTTTTACAAAACCATCTGTTCATTTTCTTGACTAAGGTGCTGAGTAAAATCCAACAGCACCTCAAGAGCAGTCCTTCCCTTGTTTCTTTCTTCTATGAAATGTATACAGCTCTGGTCGTCCTCAAAATGGCATTCGGTTATTCCTTCAGACACGCGTGTGATTTTCTGTTGGCCATTCTCTTTGTGTTTACTGATAGGTGCTACGACACAACAGCTGGCCACAGCAATGCAGGAATACGCATCCACCATAACTCCGAAACGGCTGAAGAAAGCCAAGAAATAGTTGAAGCTACTAAGACAGGGTACGTTTCAGGCCAGATCATTAACTGCCTCAGAGACATATGAGGGTGTCCCGCAGCGCCATCGAGCAAGAGCTGACCATGACGAAAATCTTGCTCAGCTGGAAAGGGAGGGTAGGAGCCACCGTGAGCAGCACAATCCAGGCACCCGTGCATCCACCCAAGACACGGCCAACACAAGGTCGTTCAGTCCAGTACCTGCGAAAAGGCCCAGTGCAGTCATTTCTTCATTGATTTTGAGAGTTCATTTATTTCTCCCTTCCTAGCTTCAGCGATTCGACCCTCCTGCCTTAGCACAGACCAAGTGAAGGTCATCGCTGCATTTGGAACTGAGCTAGTAGTCCGGAAACTGGAGTGCCTGGAGGTAGTCTTGACTGGAACCTCGCGGGTCATCACGATCAGAGCGTGAAAGAATGACGAAATGAGTATGAAGTTCCCCCAGTGGTAAAGTTTACGATCCAGCAATGGCAAGCCAGTGGAATTGAGCTCAGTGACCAGCATAGTGAAGGTATTAATCGGTGCAGGCCACTGCATTTTTGACAAACTATGGCTTATATTTGTTGATGTGAACTTCTTTCCAGCGAGACAATTCGTAGATTTCTATTTTTCTCCCCCCCCCCCCCCTTAAAATTCTCTTCGAAGCGAAGACAAATCTTGAGAAACCATTCCAAAATCGCATCTTGCCCCGTGATTTGGGTATTTTTTGACCTTTCTTGATAATTCTTTCAGTAGAAATCTGCGGATTTGTTCTAGGATCCAGCATGTGAAATTTCGGGCTGATAAAAAACCAGTCGCTGCACTGGAATAAACTACACATTGCTGTCGTTTTCAAAACATTTTAAATTCACGGACCACGATTGGCCAGTACGGTGCAGTGGTCACGTGTTTGGCAAGTGCGAAATTCAAAATGGCCGCGAGATGGTTGTACGGAAGTGTGATCCCTAACAGTGGTGGTGCTCACGCAAATCCAACGGCATGACTGAAGCAGATAGGCATCACCCAGTCCTGTTAGGTGTTATCAAGAGTCCATAATCCCCCCCCCCCCCCCCCAGAGCGCGCAACTTCACTGATCAGATCTGGGACGGCGAAATCCGTGCAGCACGTCATAGTGTGAGGTCATGAGTAGGGCAGAGTATTTCCGTGGCGGACCGCGTCGACGGAATGACGCAAGTCCGACCCAAAAAATGACGTACATCACGTATTACGCCATACCACGACCCCATCCCAGTTGCGCACTCTCGGGGATTGTGGACTCTTGGTGTTATGCACAAGAGGCTGGCTGGATTTCACATGCCACCACTGTAGAAGCATTGAAATGGAAAAAAAACTCTCCAAACCAGGCCAGGTCATTTGCCCTTGTACCCAGTACACCAGTAAGTCACACCGGTTGGACTGAGTACAGCACTGTCGAGCGCTGAAGAACGGAGTGCCGAAGAACGAACAGCCTAGAATTTCACCAAGCACAGCATACCAATGTATGTGCGGTGACTCAACTGTGCATAGACCGTAGTACATGAAAATAAGAACGGCCTAGGCTAGGAGGCTGACCCCCCCCCCCCCCCCCCCAGTTCTTCGGCAACCGACAGTACTGTAGTTCCCTCAGCACATGTGTCCCGCATGATTCGGCGCGCAGGGCTGCGCCTACCTGAGGAAAGTCTTTCGTTTGATTGACCTCGCTGGACACAGGGATTGACGCGGTGGACAGCAACTCTTCCACGCACATGTGCAAGAGTGGGTGCTGCAGAAGCACATGCACAAGAACACGGGTACATGTACATGCACGCACACATACATAAACACGTGCATGCACACACGCATACACACACATGCACACACGCATACACGCACGCATGCACACACACACACACGTGCACACACATGCAGAATCGGTCTGAGCGAGCGTGTTGGTGACAGTAACACCGAGAACATAGCCGTCAACAACGGGCTAAGGCACGGGTGTGTCATTAATTATTATTATTATTATTCCACAATCACGATGACATAGTGCCAATAAACATGTGATGCGGGCGATTTTAACCAGCCATGGTGGGGAAAACTGAGAAAAAGAAGGAGGAAAAAGAACAATGAAAGCAAAACAAAACGAGTACTAAAGGAACCATTTCTCCGGTTCTAGTCACACATGACAGAGACTCTCAGTGGATTTTAAGGTGCACAGCAAGCTCCAGAAGAATACAGATAAACATACCTTGGATGCCCGCGGTTCCGAGCGCACAATGCTCTGAATAATCAACGGTAGACCAGCACTGCGCCGCACACGCATATAAACATACGCACACGCACATATACAATTCACATGCACATATACACATACGCATACACATACGCATACACATACACATACGCATGCACATGCACGTATACAGTTAAAAGAACATCAGATTAGTGAGAACAAACACATGCTTAACAGGATCAGTCCAGAGGATGTGATGTATACTAGTACTCATGCAACTAAATACTTGCTTGTCGTAAATTTTACAACACCGAAAATAAGGTGGTACACAGTATCCTGTGAATCCTGGACATACCTAGATACACAGAATACATGTCTAAACTCTATACACCCCACTGTTTAGCCACATCATGAGATTCTCACCTGAGACGAGTGATGGACACGGCAGCCGTGTGCGGGTTTCTGGCTGTTTCCAGAATCTGACAGTGCAACACAGTACATTCAAACTTAAAATCAGTGGAAGCAAACTGCAACGAAATCATTCCACTGCCCAGCAGGGTATTGCACGTTGGCCAAGAGCTCAGCCAGTTGATGCACAGACGACTAAAAGCAAAAGGAATAGGGTGGACCACTAATGTCACCGCTCAATTCCTTCGGTTAAAAACCCTGCGCATCTTGAATATAGAGCGAAGAACAGATGCATTGCAAGGTGTATGCATGTGCGATGATCAGCGGCAGGCTTTACCTGCTGTAGCCAGGTCTTGGGCTGAGCCAGCAAACTTGGATGACTGGACGCCAGAAGGTGTGCACAGTGGCGAGTGAACGCCAATGCACAGCTCTCGATAGCACCCTGAAACAAAGAGAAAAAGAAAGCACTTCATACACGTAACGCTTCATAACATACCAAACCCCTTATATCCGACACCGTCCAGGGCCTGTTAGCTCGCCTGGATGCTTCAAAGGCGACTGGACCCGATGTCATCTCCGTTCGTGTCTTGAAAGAATGCACGAGAGAACTTGCAAAGCCACCATGTCAGCTCTTTGATATTCGCTTCCAGCACGGAGTTCAGCCACGAGCGTGGAAGATTATGAAGTGTGCTGACTGGAGTTGCGCATCGGTGTTCCAGCGCTTCTACTTCAAGCCGTGGGAGGGTGAAACCAGCGACTCATTCCCCATCGGCACACCAGCAGTTCTGCCGCTCCGTGCTTGAGCAGTAGCGCTGCCAGTGTCAGCCTGGCCCGGTTATGAGTGTGTGACTGCCTGATCCGATTGCTGTCTGTGCCTGGCGTTGGCAACTTTGCATGTATGATTCGCTGGCTTTCTCAATGCCAATCTATCTGTTCGCGTGTACACTATATCGTTTTCCAGCACAGAGCTCAGCCACGAGCGTGGAAGATTGCCAGCGTGGTTCCCATTCACAAGCGATCATCACGGTCCGCTTTGAACACCGCTCACCAAGTACACACCTACGCGGCAGCATTTCCCCTACCCTGGAATGGTTGCAAGAAATGCAGCTGGCTGCACTGGACCACAATAACAACTGTGGGAGGAAGCATGCCATGGATTTGACAGGAAACTTGAGATACAAAATGGAAAACACAAGAGCAAATTCGAAATGGGTTGCAAAGCCCATTTCCCCGACCCTGGAATGGTTGCAAGAAATGAAGCTGGCTGCACTGGACCACAATAACAACTGTAGGAGGAAGTATGCCATGGATTTGACAGGAAACTTGAGGTACAAAATGGAAAACACAAGAGCAAATTCGAAATAGGTTGCAAAGCCCATTTCCCCTACCCTGGAATGGTTGCAAGAACACAGCTGGTTGCACTGGACCACAACAACAACCGTGGGAGGAAGCATGCCATGGATTTTCACGGGAAACTTGAGATATAAGAAGGAAAATGCAAGAGCAAATTCAAAATGGGTTGCAAAGCCCATTTTGGAAGATAAAAACTACGAGTATTGCTATGAGATAATCGAAGACGTCCTTGCCCAGAAAATGTCGACTAGTCCACTAAAGATAGCTCCGCTCCTTGACCTACCAGCGAATATTGCTGGGGCTCAAAGCCGGGAAAACAGGAAGTGATTGACGGCCATGTGTCGAGGATACAGAAGGCTCTTCTTTGAAAGTCTCTTCGAACTATCGTCCAGTATCACTGCTCAGCATCCTATCCAAGATTATGGAGAGCGTTGTTAACTGGCAAATAATGAATCACCTCGAGAGCCATAAGCTCCTAACACCCCACCAGCTTGGTTTTTGTTGGGGTCTCGGGACCACGGATACGTTAAAGGCCTTAGACCACGCCTAGCTCACTGCTGTCGGCCGAGGCGGCGCACCACCGTGTACAACGTGTTTGTGCGACCAGTTATGGAGTATGCCCCTCCCCCCCCCCCCCTCCCCCATCTGGATAGGTGCTTTGCCCCGCTATCCGCATCGTCTGGATCATATCCAACACTGTGCTCTGCGGACTATCGGTCCGGGTGCAGTGTCACCCAGCCTGGCAATCTGCCGCACTGTTCCCTCGCTTGCCTGCCTGTGCTACATCACCTGTCTGGTCCTCCACAGCTGCTCTCTGTTTTGCCAGCACACTGTTTCCCCGCTACCAGCTCCAGGACTCGCATCGAACACGGTAATGTCATGGCTATGACCACCAGCTTCAACACCAGTAGCTGCCTACATCCGTCCCGCTGGCAATGAAGGAAAAAAACCCGGCCCGTCCGCAGAACAGACAGCAGCTTGTGCTTACAGGTCAGAGATCCTGATCCCCCGAACTGTGGAGGACTAGCTAGGTGATGCAACTTGTACAGGCAGGCACTAGTGCTGCAGTGTGCAAACGAGCGCTCATTTCCACACTGCAGCATTAGTGATCGGAACTCCCTCCCCGCCACTCTTCTTTCCCAGCCTCCCCACAGAAAGGGCATGCCGTCATTTAACACTAACATTTATCACCATCTACGTAGTACAAATTGGCTCTGGGCAGTTGACTCGCTACCGTTTATCCGCGAAACTTTATCGCCATCTACACAACAAAATTGATCTGAGCAATCACGGCGACTCGCTATGATGCTCCTTTCAGCCCCCCCCCCCCCCCCCCCCCAGTAGCTCTACATAACTATAGTTTCTCCCGCACATTGTCTGCGGTTTAAACTTGCTTTCTTTTGATTTTTGCTGACCCTTACATTTCTATCTTTTGTTTTTGATGCCCATTTTGGCCATGATGCCGAAACCTCAGGTTGGTGGACCCATCAATGCCCCACCATCACTGCTGCATTTCAGTGCAGCCCCTGTTCAGCATTTGTCTCGTTTGTCCTAGTCTCGGTATCGTCTGTCATTATTATTTTCGAGCTGGGTATGTGAATACAGTCGTCCCTCTCTAATCCAGCACTTTATAATCCAGCACCCTCGATAATCCAGCACAATTTTCAGTAGCCAAAATGTCCTTTTCATGCACATTCTAGCAGTAAATCAGATTTGTTAATCCAGCACCCTCCCTAATCCAGCAGATTTCCGTGGCACAAATGGTGCCGGATTATAGAGGGACCACTGTATAATACAAAAAAAACTTACAATGTACTACATAAAAAGTGTACCCACACATACAACGGAGGCGAAATGCTGTGTAGCTGTAATTTTAGGTTCACACATTTCAGCGATCATCAGACAGCGGCATTTGGCATTCACTACTGAATTCTTTATTCCCGTAGCTTTGCAGAAGACGTTACTCCAGTAACGTCTGGCGCTAGCCAGGGTCCACACAGCTTTAATTTGGTGTTTGTTTGTTTGTTTGTTTGTTTGTGTCACGCCTGGCGCTATCCCGTATCTGTCCCGTACCGTATCGCACAGCTGGCCATTTGCTGGCTCCCGTATCAGTCCCTTACCGTACCGTACCATCAAACACAGCTGGCTACAAACAGCTGGCCACAATATTATTTACATGTATACGACTCCCTGTGTGTTGCAACTGTGCTTGAAGGGGACGGTTGCACTTTTTGTAGCTCCGTTTTATCTGAGTTTTCAGTCTTTCCTCTTACTAGTCTTGCCAAGGGGGTGGCTCTGGGTCCACCAGAGTTGCCCCTGGCGTATTTCTGAATTTGCTGGGGCGAGGGTTCCGCGACGCGGTCGCCAAGGCAGTGTCTTTTCAGTCACGACCGTTGTCGTCCTCGTCTCTCCATTCGTGGTGGTGTAGCTGACCCCCGAATGGTTTCAAACTGCGAAGCTCGGAGGAGTACAGTGGTGGCAGAGGCATGTTGTTGTTGTTGTTGTTGTTGTTGTTTGGCTTTATTTAAAGTGGAGTTCCAAAACAGGCCTAAACCTAATGACAATGGTCCCACTGATAATAAGAGAAAAGAAAAATATGTAATAATAAGCGAACAAACAGAACCAAGAAGAGGATACAGCTGTAGTTGGATAACTAATTTGAGCACGGCAGCAGGGGAAAAAAAGTCACAAGCACGACAACCGGGAAGAAAGGAGTGAGTGAGAGAGAGAGAGAGAGAGAGAGAGAGAGAGAGAGAGAGAGAGAGAGAGAGAGAGAGAGAGAGAGAGAGAGAGGAGAGAGAGAGAGGTAGTGAAGCAGATGAGTTCATCCTAGTTGACGGTACTGCCTAACAGAAAGGCCAGGCTTAGCGATTTGAAAGTGGAGCGCTTTCTTTCGAGGCGTGCTGTGTCTGGGAGCTGGTTCCACAGGATAGCTCCAGCATGGCTAATGCGCTTAGCTGAGGATGCAGTGGGGGAGACAAGAATGATGAGTAACTTGCTGCTCCCTCCTCGTGTTCGGAGAGAGGGACTACGGGTGAAAAAGCTTGCAAACAGAGTACTTGAAGATTTGTTCAGGCAACGCCAAATGAATACAAGAATGTGCATGTGGGTGTATATGCTGAGGGTATGGGTATTCATGCGTTCAAGTAAGGGAGCCGTGTGAGTGCGAGGGGCTGCCCTGCACACCAAGCGAGCCGCACGTTTGAACAAACTATTTAGGCGCTTATCCTGATAAGACGATAAGAAAGGGGCATAGGCAGCAGATGCATAGGCATGAGCTGTGAGTGGAGACGGTTGCTGGAGATGGATGGTGATGCAGGGAGAAGAGTTACGCGGGAAATTGTTTGAACCTGCAATTTCAGTTCGAGCGCGGTGGACTTCTAGACGATGTGTCCTCATGGCTGTTTTTCAACGCTTGGCCTATCGCTGATATCCCTGCTTGGGATGTTCTTCCAGTGGAGTCCAGGTGGGACTTCGGGTGCCCACACTCCATCACCTGGTTGATTGTTTCGTAACTGCAAAAGTAATTATTGTTTCCTATTTTGTGCGCATCTCTTGTCATCTCTCTTTTCTATACGTCGCACACCAGATGTACTACTATCGCCGTCTTTCTCTTGCTTTCTCTCCCTGCTTGCTGTTTTTTTTGTTTCTGTTGCCACTGTCCCTCATCATACCCATGCTTGGGTGGTGGGCGGCGTGACCCGTTAGGGTAGCTGCCAATACAGTACGACTCCCTGATGTATAGAGACTTTCTGGAAAGAAATAGGGAGACGAGGAGGAAATGAAAATAGAATGGATGTTAGTTGCCGAATAGGTGATAGGATGCGTCAGCAAAAACATACTTTGGAAGAGAGATCCCGTCGTGTCCAAAATAGGCGTGAACGGGCGAGTCAGCGCCGGTCACAGGAAACGCCGGCAGAGTGATCCCGTCGACTCCAGAACGCGCGTGCTCGGCAGAGTCAGCGCCTTCCCAGGAAACATTTCCATCAGTTCCCACAACATGCACGATGAGCTAAGTAACAAAGCATAGCGTAGGGCCCTGAGCTTCCAAGCTCTCTCGTTAGTGGGCCTAGATATTTGGTGCTAGGCCCCGCTTGTAGATAATTCGGTAGTGAATGTCAAATGCCGCTGTCTGATGATCGCTTGAAATGCGTGAAACTTGAAGTTACAGCTACACAGCCTTACGTCTCCATTGTATGTGTATACTGCTCTGAACATTTGTGCATTGACCACTCTGCTTCGAGCTGCCTCGACCGGCCTTGTTTGTAACGGCGTGCCCGTATCTTCCCAGGTAGAAGCTACATTTTCTTTTCTTTTCGAGAATTAGAACTGTGGCTTTTCTGCCCCAAATATGCACCTCAGTACAAACGAGTACAAACTTGAATGTGGAGTTTCACCTACTTAGTCGGGGAGGGGGCTTACATATGCTAAGTGAACTATTAACGGGGTTGAGGTAGTTACCTGAATGAAACCCTACCACGCCTATAATGTTAGCATACGGAACACAGTCAATTTTACAGCTCTGCTCTTTCCCTTCATAGAACCTGCCAGGCAACCACTGTGCCAACATCAGACATAGTACATGTATAATATGCTTGAGCAAGACCACTCCGCGCACTCTACACCAACCTTGAGTCGGCACTTCATCAAGACATTGAGCAGAGTTTCACCAACATTGATCACCGAGTCCACTTGCAATAGATCGACGGTCTGTCTACCACCATGCGCCTTGCTTCTCGACAGTGAGCAGACATCTCCGAGGAGCAAAGATGCTTCCTTGACAGAACAAAGAACAAAACAGAAAGAAGAGGATTTGTTGTGGAAGAAGCCACAGCGGGACTTGATACGGCTCGATCATTTCATGACATTGAGGAACAGCACATGTAAATACGGCCAATACTTCACAGTAAAAAATAACCTCCTGACCTTTATTAGCAGCCAGCAAGCGTGCAACACCAGCTGAAAGTGCAGAGACGAGGCATCGGTGTGAACTTCTACATTGGCAGAGGCTGCTGCTGCTGGTTCCGCTGTACTATCAGCTTGGGCTGTTGTTATTGTTGCATGGTTGACGGTGGGGGAATCATCGGTTGGTGGTGTCGCATCAGTACTCTGCTGCAATACAGATGACTTCACAATGATGTTGTGTACAGCAACTCCCATGTCACCAAAGGAAGGTGAAACATCTGGATAGACAGACAATCGAGTTTGTTTCATCACAACTCTGCTCCCCTTCACCCGATTCTAAAATTGGAACTCAGTCTGGAAGAGTAAAATCCTCAGGAAGCGCGCATACCTAAGCACAGGGTTTGACTAGAACGCCAGGGAGTCACTTGAGTCCCCAGCAATGGTCACCATACACGTACTAATGTATGTACAAGACTGTGGTGTGCTAATGCAGAAGTCAAGTAAACAGGAAACAGTCTCAACACAACAATCACAACGTACCAGGCAGATCGCCATCACCATCACCATCACCAGCAGCAGTCATATCCAGCAAATCAGCAGCACCGGCAGCTGTACTCTCTGATAACGCTGCCGCACTGGTGTCGGGTGCCAGAATGGACATGACAAAGTACACAGCTGACTGCAGTACAGACAGCAGCCTGCCGAGCAGACACGTCCAGCAGTAATGTGTGGTGGTCTGCTGAGTAACTTGCTCTTGCTCTGAAGATGCAGCTGCTGCGTTGGCTATGCCATTGTTGGTGACAGGTTGGACGCCGTCTCGATGCTCCACAGTGGATGCCTGCTGCTGTCGGTCTTGCTGTCGACGTTGACAATGACTGCATGCACTCTGGGTGTGCGTCAGTGGCTTGGCAAGGAGAATATCAACCAGGCAGTAGCGCAGTATTAACACACAACCTGCAGTAAAGCAACACACACACACAGACACACACACACACACACACACACACGCGCGCGCGCGCGCACACACACACGCATACATGCACGCACACAGACACACAAATGACCGTGCTCAAACTTGGCTACTGGTACAATGTTGGCAAATGGAGAGGGAGGGGCAACACAAATAGAGCATAATATATCACAAAGTGATGTAATTGAACCAACTCCAAACAAACCTGCATAAGGGATAGGCCTCCGCGGAATATGCTCGTATTTTTACCGATAATTCCTTTGAGCATTGCTCAAAATTTCAACCGATTATTCCCGTATTTCCACCAATAATTCTCACAATAATGCTTTTTTCTTCCCTTTTTTGCAAATACCGTACCGCGAACGGGTTTTTTGCCACTTAAACGGGCAAAAAAATCACGGTTCGCGTGTGCGGTTCGCGTGAAACTCGGCTGGAACCTTTTTTTCTTTCTTTTTTGAAATACCGGGCGATCAACTTCAGGATCACAAGCTTTTCGGTACAAATCAGGGTTTTATAAATGGAAAAAAATTGAAAAAAGGGGGGCATTGCTCAAATTTTACCGATTATTCCACAAAAATTGCCAATAATTCCCGTTTTAAAAATCACACCGATAATTCCCGAAATTATGCCGGCACATTCCGCGGAGGCCTAATAAGGGACCTGTGTGAAGCAATATTCAGATATGTTTATAACCGGACTAACCGTGCATAGGAGAAGTGCGGGCTCCTAAAAGGAAGTCCTTGCGACACACATCAAGTCTATGTGCTAGCATTGTGATAAGCTGGTCAATGAAGGTGTACGATGGTGACTCTGCGCTTGATGCCTTGGAAGACGCAGTGGGAGGAGACGGTGACGGCGATGAGTGAGACGGAGGTGGTTGCTGTACTGACACTTTGCCACACTTAGTCACTGATATCCGATAGCCTTGCTCCACGATAAGTCTGGCAGACAGCACAACACACGCACATAGACAAACACAACACACACACACACACACACACACACACACACACACACACGCACACACACGCACACGCACACACACACACACACACACACACACAACACAAAGCTCACAGTGGTTCTCGCAGCTAGAGTACTCTGACTTTGATGCTTTGAACCGACGTAAAAATGAAAATAAATGCTTGGTTTTCACTAGGCTTCATTGCAATCTGTCCGGCCCTTCAGTCTGAGCTCTACTGATGAGACCTGACAACACTCTGAGCTCTACTGATGAGACCTGACAACACTCTGAGCTCTACTGATGAGACCTGACAAGGTTGAGACAGCTAGCTATCCGGATATTGAGCATAGACAACACATACATGTACGTACTTGAATCCACTGACCACGTCCATTCTAACATTATGAAAGTTACTGCAAGCTGCTGCCCAATGAAGTTTGTCTCTCAGGGGCGTATGCGGGATTACTCAGAGCCCCCTCCCGACCTTCCCCCATTATTAAAAATAGGGTGCTCACTGAAGTTAGTCATGTATGCCTGCCTACAACAATCTACATTGAAGTAAATTTAGGCATTGCTGGCTAGTTCTACCAGTGATGTTTGATCTTCTGCATTCTGCAATGTGTTGACATAGGAGTTGGCATTCACTAAAGCCGAAAACACCAATTGCCCATGGTCTCTATCTCTAGTGCTGCTTACTTCTGAAACACGGCTTTCCACAGCATGGCACCGATCTCGTTGTCACCACTGCGTGGACAGTCAACCAGGTGGAAGACACCCTGCAAGTAGCCCTGCAGTGCAACACACTGCTCCAGCTCGCTGCCGTTCGTACGCACGCCCGTGCTGCTGTGACCATTACAACCACCAGGCGTTTGCACGGAATCGGAACAAGTGGCTTCGTTCTGGGTGCTGGCGGCGCTGGTCTTGACGACGGGCAAGGCCGAACCCGCAGCAGAACCAGCCGTCGCGGAGGCAGCTGTCTGTGCATGCACCAGGGGCATGAGGACGTGTGGCCATTGGAAGTAGGTGGAGAGCAAGTCTAGTGCCAGCTCTCTTATCTGGGCACAGATGTATGGAAAAAGTCAAACACATACTTCAGTACCTGATCCGCATCATACCAGGCGTCCAAAGAAATCCGGTCAATTTGACAATCAGGACCCACCCCACGCAGGCAGTCGCTGGCACTTGCAATGCATATGGCTCGGTTTCAAGCTGTGTACATCACACCGGTGGCACTATAGCTGTGACTACACCATAATGGTTTGTGTATGTACATGTCTACACTCTAGAGTCATGATGCCTTGCTCCCACCCAGCTCTCCCATCTCTAGCAGCCTATCGCAAGCACCCTGAAGGTTGTGCCGAATGACTCTTCAAAGAATGCAAGCCACAATACATGTACAAGTACAGTCACATGCACTGGTAGTGTACGGGTGCAGAGATGTCCACGCATACCTGTAAAATCAGGAAGGCATTGCAGTCAAAACATAAGAGACGCTGTTCGTAAAGGGTAGAGTAGCCCACACAAAGCTGGAACTTGAACTAGTTGTACTGTTTTAGCACATGTCCTGATCATCATCACCAATTTGCAAATATGTCCAAGCACAAACTGGTCTGTACGTGCAAATCATGAACAAAATCTGACATAAAGCTCTCCGACTTCACAGTACATGCACGGGGATAATTCAAGCGACACACACAGCATACCTCTGCATACTCGTCTTCCATGCAGCTATGCAGCAATGATGAACACCTGCCAACAACAATACAGACAGACAGATGCACACACACACGCATGCACGCACACACGCATGCATGCATGCACGCACACACACACACACACACACACACACACACACACACCTCAGACCTCAGACCTCAGACCTGCCCATCGCGGAAGCGATGATAGCGAACAGCTATGTTAGACATAGCAACTTGTGCTGGGATTACACCATTCAACAGCTTGCAAGGCTGATGAATTGACCGCCACTATTTTTAGCCTGGTATCCACCACACAGCTAATTGAAGTGACTTTTTCACACACACGCACGCGCGCACACACACATACACCCACACACCCACACCCACACCCACACCCACACCCACACCCACACACCCACACACCCACACACCCACACACCCACACACCCACACACCCACACACCCACACACCCACACACCCACACACCCACACACCCACACACCCACACACCCACACACCCACACACCCACACACCCACACACCCACACACCCACACACCCACACACCCACACACCCACACACCCACACACCCACACACCCACACACCCACACACCCACACACCCACACACCCACACACCCACACACCCACACACCCACACACCCACACACCCACACACCCACACACCCACACACCCACACACCCACACACCCACACACCCACACACCCACACACCCACACACCCACACACCCACACACCCACACACCCACACACCCACACACCCACACACCCACACACCCACACACCCACACACCCACACACCCACACACCCACACACCCACACACACACACACACACACACACACACACACACACACACACACACACACACACACACACACACACACACACACACACACACACACACACACACACACACACACACACACACACACACACACACACACACACACACACACACACACACACACACACACACACACACACACACACACACACACACACACACACACACACACACACACACACACACACACACACACACACACACACACACACACACACACACACACACACACACACACACACACACACACACACACACACACACACACACACACACACACACACACACACACACACACACACACACACACACACACACACACACACACACACACACACACACACACACACACACACACACACACACACACACACACACACACACACACACACACACACACACACACACACACACACACACACACACACACACACACACACACACACACACACACACACACACACACACACACACACACACACACACACACACACACACACACACACACACATTAGTAAGCAGCATGCTCCATACATACAAACTCCATCACTCCACCCCAAAATCTCCCAGAGCTTCTAAACAGAAACCAAATTGAAGACTTGACCAGAAATATGTACAAGAGAAGGATAACGTTTCTGACAGGGCTCTATGAACGAAAAGGAGGTCCCACGAAGCGGTCACTCAGATGGAAATACTACTAGCCTAGCTGAACATACACTCACCTGGAAGAGACAAATTGCCACTTTCCTTGCTTCTGACACAGATCCAGCAAGTCACCTGTCGAAGCTGCAGCAGACAGACAGATAACACATGCCAAGAATCAGTCAATACGTATGCAGTCACGTTCTTCATGGTTGTGTGAGAGCTTGGACAATTCACTTGTCCATGCAAGAAGGCAGCAATGCCTGTTCATTCTGGCAAAGTAAAATTACTTACAACAATACCAGCCAACGTACAGTGATGGCTCAAGGCCACATCCACCAGTTCACTCTTGAAGACAAATCTGCAATACTACATGTACTGGTAGTGTACTACAGTTGCGCTCGGTGGAATCCGACCCAAAGTTCAAAACTGGCGCCCTGGACCAGTTCCAATTACATCACTTTACTTGTACATGTGTACATCCAGCCATATTAGTACCACGTACAGGGCCTCAAGGGCCATGCAAATTGAGGGCGACAAATACGCCCGTTGGAACGGATTTCACGGAGCGCAACTGTACTTCAAACTCTTCAAAGCGCCACTAACTGCACTCACATGACGCACAAATCTTGCTGGAGGACTTGGCATTCGGGTAGAACGTCTCCATCAAAACTGCCATCAGTTGTAAACCTGAGTAGTCAGTGAAAACCCACACAGCAAAGAACATACAGTGTAACTAGAGCGAGGATGGTCCGCCGTGGAACAAACACAGAATCAAGCTGAGAACAGTACACTACCATTGTTTATATACAAGACTTGCTTGATAGGTTTAACATGTTTTCACGATGACAGCATGAACAGCTTCCCATACAGTGGGTCCTCCACCTTGTTCATGCTGTCATCGTGAAAACACTACCAATGTTTGCAATCCACCATTGCACTTGACAATAATTTTTCGCAGAATTGTAGCCGAGGGGCCCGTTTTGGGTCGTGGTGGTGTATGATTGTGTGATCAAGCTACAGTGTAGTCTTCATACCATTAGAAAACATGCCTGAGCTCTCACTAAGTTAGTCGCAGTACAGATGAAAGCTGCAGAGGCCAGAGAACAACACTTGTCTAAACTGTTTCAAGACACTTTGAAAAAGTCTCCAACAGCAACAACAACAGCCCACAGGTTCAGCCCCAACGTCTACACGCTCGACACCCACATCCACATCCACATCAACACCAAAGCCGTAGTCTGTGGATCGTCCAATGTTGCTTGCCACTACGTCTTTGGCTGACTTCGCCACATGGGAAGAAGCCTGGGAGGATTATTCTGCGTGCCAACAACTTGCTTCCCACGACTGTTTTTTGCGATGTTTGCGTAATCCTTAGTTGGACAGACCAGACACTGGACACAGCTATCAAACTTTGCCGTGCTGAGCAAGCAGCGCCTGACACCTCCCACAACATTTCCGGGCAGGCACATGCCAATGCTGCACGGAAGTCAACATACCAGAAGGAGAAGCAACAGTCTGCCTCCAACTCTTCCACTAAGCCCCCTGCTGCTCCGAAAGCACCAGCAGTGAAATGTCCGAACTGTGGTCGTTCTCCACACACAAAGTCCGCATGCCCAGCCATCGAGAAGTTGTGTCATGGCTGCAAAGTTGCTGGCCATTTTCAATCCATGTCCCCTAAATCCAAGAAGCCAGCCCAGATTGGCATGCTGAAGGGATCTTCTCCTGAAAGACCAATAATGGGCATTGGCAGTGCAACTCGTGGACATCTTGAAGCCGTTTGAGCTCGCCACCACTACCATCATTGCCAGCGGAGAGCAGTATGTAACCCTTTCGTCGGAACTTCCCGTGATCCACCAGCTGATTGCTGGAGTGAAGTACACTGCAACTAATGCTGATTCAGGGATGGCATGTTCATGCCCAGCAGCATTGCGCGACAGCCTGAACAACAAGCTCTCCATGAAAAGCCTCAACGTCATCTCCTGCAGTCATGGCCACTGCACTTGACCCTCTATTCCGCAACTTGTCTTTTCCTGATGAGTCACAGCGAGAAGAAGTGCAGGACCTTGTCCTTCACGCCGCTGTGGAAGCCAGAGAGGACAGGCATTCCCCAAGCGTAGTAGAAGTCGAGCCTTGTGCCAAGCGATCTCCGGCGATCAGTAGCTTGGCATTGCTGATGTCTGCACAGCCAGGGCAAGAAGAAGCTCGATCTGAGTCACCTAGTACCAGCTGCGCCACAGAGAACACTGAGGAGCAGAAGTCAGTCTTCTTCACCGAGGATGCAGTGGACTTTGAAAGCGACCCTCTCCGATGGTGGCAAGTTAACGCAACACGCTTCCCTGATCTTATTCCTCTTGCTAGGAAATTCCTGTCCGTCCCCGGGTCCTCAGTCCCATCTGAAGTGGTGTTTTCTGCTGCGGGAGCTCTCCTGACAAAATGACGGAACGCCCTTCATCCCGGCAATGTCGATGCACAAATCTTTCTTTGGAAGAATCAACTGCTGAAGTCCGCTCGGTGTCAACCTATCAGTGTTGATTGTGAGACCATCGACTGCATGCTTGTGCTGCCAGTAAAGGAAGCTGACGAGCCATCGCTGCCTGCTGTTCGAAGTCTTCTGACATCCCAGTACTTCCAGAGATTCAAGCAATGCACACTGCAAGCATGCACACTGAACCATTGCTAGTGTGAAGAATCTTACGGTAAGATTCATGTGTTGACAAATCAACCTGAATAATTTTAATTTACGAGATCTCGCTTACCTGATCTGTCGCTATGCCCAGACTCTTCACAGACTTTTCATTCTATCAACCCTGTACATAGATAGTTACTGTAGCCAGTTTGTTCAGTCCGATGTACATACACGTATGTCTGTTGTAGTAGGGATCTCAGTGCGTGCAGTGCGCAGGGTGTTTGCGCATACATTGCGTCATCGAGTTTTGAGTGCAGCTCGCGGACACAGCAGAAAATGGCGACGGTCGATTTTCGACACGAGCGGAAGCGGTGGACACTAGCGGAATCGTCATCTTCATCGTCGTTCGAACATACTTTGTGATTCCCGCCGAAGGACAGCGTGGCCAAGGCGATATCGCCCTGGTCGATTTTCCTATAATTTGCCATGCGGCAAGAACCCACTTCAGAGAGGATTCAGTCAAAAATTCAGACGTTTTCTCTGGTTAGATTGACCTCACTTCGATTTTCAGTGCATCAGCCATCGCGAACATCGCCGCCATTATCACTCAGAGAGAAGACATCGCGCTCAGTAGAAGAGGTGTTCACGCTGCGTCCAAGAGTGAAATATTGTGCTCTTTGACCCTCTCTAGTTCCTCTGAGAGAGTGTCTGGGAGATAGGTAGCTTGGAGATGGCCGTAGAACGTGCTTTCCTGGACGCAACATTCAGCCATTTCTACTGTCTTCTTCAACTTGATTTATTTCGAGAAAAAAAAGAAGTTCTTTTCCATGGTTTCTGCACTGGACGTGTTTGGGATCGAAAATCTCACCTGCGCAGACTGGCTGCACAGTTCACGTGCTGAGATCCCTAGTTGTAGGTTGATTGTTGAATGACTGGTTTTAAAGAATCTCGTTGAACACGCATGGCTCTAGTTCAAATGAAAAGTAATAATTGTTTAGCGATGCGAATGTCTTTGCTTGATGTGTTCCTCAACACGTCAGGTGATGCGGCCGCGAATCCGGCTAACTTTTCTTTACTTTTTTTAGCCGGTAAGCCGATCGCTATGATATCAGCTAAGCCACCAAGGAAAAAGTAATCGTCTCAGCACTAGCTAAGCGTAATCCCAGGGCTATGTACTCTTGTCATTACGCATGGCACTTGCGTAGCCACAGATAGTGACGTGTGCCATGGAGCGTCAAGGCTCCAAACAATACCCATCTCATCGTGTACAATGCAATGCACTTACCGCACTTTTTCCGCTGGTACGGAGCACCGGGATAGAATGAAGACAACGCCTCAGCGAGCAGCTCGTCGACGAGGTCTAAAAACAGAGCAGAACACGCCGCACACACGCATGCACGCGAAAGCACATACAAAGAAAGGAAAGAGAAGAGCTCCAAGCCTGAATCTGATGCCGGCATGCACAGCAGACAGAAACGTACCGACCATACGCATTGCCTGCACGTCTTCAGCCTCGGAGGCAGAACCAGCGGGGACAGCCACGTTGGATTTCTTTTTCCCCTTCCTCTTCCGTTTACCGATCAGGCTACGGCTGTGAGCAACACAAGCAAGTGTGGACATAAACAGAGAGCAAAAAGAGAGAATGAAAAATGAAGAGGACTGTAGCCATCACAGTACATGCACAGTGCTTTTCATTCAAACCTACCCAGCGTACAATTGTGCTCGGCGAAATCCGACCCAAAGCGCACATTAGGCGCCCTCCGCTTGCACGGCCATTGACGCCCTGGGAGTGGTACGCATGCGGCTGGGTGTACACATGTACCAGTACGATGCTGCAATCGGAACTGGTCCAGGGCATCAGTTTTGCACATCGGGTCGTATTTCAGTGAGCGCAACTGTACATGTATAAACTCACCAGTAGTCTCGCACAGACACTAAGGCAGTCTGCAGGTGACCGAACATCTGCTGACGAAAGGCTGAAGAATCACTCTTCATGTTGTTCCGGACAAACTCGGACAGGAGAGTTGCATTCTCTGCTCAGAGCATAAACACAAGATACACAGGCACAGACACAGACACACACACACACACACACATGCATACATACACACAGACACACAAATGCGCGCACATGCACACACACACACACACAAATACACAGATGCACAGACACACAGATAATTTACAGACAGACATGGACAGACAGCCATACTGACAAACAGACACACAGTCACACAGTCACACACACACACACACACACACACACACACACACACACACACACACACACACACACACACACACACACACACACACACACACACGCACGCACGCATGCACGCATGCATGCGCGCGCGCACACACACACACACACACACACACACACACACACACACACGTGTACACATGATCACAGGTACACACACGTTCAGACATTCTCCATGTGAGGTTCATTGAAAACAATCCAGTTTTAAAAGACTGAAATGGCATTCAAATACCGTACGCGCGCGCACGCGCGAATACAAGCCCCCACCCCCCTTCGAATAGAGCCCGTCCCTCAGAGGCATTTGAAGTAATACAGCCCCGTCTCGAATAAAAGCCCGGGGCTCTAATCGAGCGCCCACAGTCCGTACGTTGTAGTGCAGTACATGAACCATGTACGGTATGCACGATCAACACAGTGTGCTTTGCGGATCACTAGATCCATATTGGAGGTACGGGATCGCTCTGGCCCTCTGGGGTCAACGTAGAGACATGCAAAAATGGGAACACACTGATTATTCCCTCACCTTGTGCAATCAGCTTGAAAGGTGTGAAAAATTGATGTTTCTACTGAAAAAATATAGCCCCCTCTCGAATAGAGCCCCCTCTCAAATACAGCCCCCCTCTGGGTGTCTTCTGGAAAAATAGAGCCCCGGGGCTTCTATTCGAGCCTACACGGTAGTCTTCATCAACTTTTCCAGTACACCTCCAAAAGCAAAGGAGTTGAAGATATGAACATTTTATAAGAACTCAAACCTAAAGCTGTGTTCACAACTGGCGCGTGTATGCGTGAAACCACGCGTTTGTGCGTATTTTTGCTGGCTTTTGGGGCGTCATGCGTACGGAAACGCACTGAAATGGAAATTCCAACATGTTGGAATTTTCACCGCGTATCAGGCGCGTATCAGCGTACATGCCAGTCACTTTGACTGGCGGGGTCAAAACATTACTACTCGAAGGTGTCGCACGCGCTAAATACGACTCTCGGATTGCTTTTTTTTGTGAAAGCTTGAGCGCGCGTTTGGGCACGCATGATCCGCAAGCGTACCGCGTCCACGCGCCAGTTGGGAACACAGCTTAAGTGTCAGTAAGTGACCATGGTCTAGACACCTACCATTGTTACATGGGTGTTCACAGAGTATAGCCAGCGCAGCCACACGAGTGCCATCTTCATATGAATTCAAGGCCTCGTGAAGAAGCTGAGAGCGAGCAGTGGAAACATGGGCATGCACAGTACATAGTCGGCAATGCACGCATACACACACACATACAAACACACCCACACACCCACACACACACACACACAAACACGTAGGCAAACACATCCATGCACACAAACACCCATAAGCACGCCATTCAACATGTACCGCCAATAACTAAGATGGCGCACACATTGGCTGCACAAATACATGTTGATTATCTCCAATGTAAGCCAATGTAAGTACAGTGGTGGGAACTGAAATCTGAGCCCTGATTTTCGTGTTCGAGTGCAGTACTGATTCTAGCGGCATCTATTTGGTAGCGTACAGGTGTGTGCTGTTTTATTTTTGCAATGTGAACGTACCGAGCTGGGGCCGGGTAGAGTTATCTAGATCATGTGGCACTGAAGAAAGTTCAAGAAACACTTCACCCTGAAATGGATGGCCACGAGAGTAAGTGTATCTCTTCAACAAACACTGCAACCTACTACTGTACCAGAGATGGAGATATTTACGACTTTGCTACTGCAAATGGGTATTCTGTGGAAGCCAGAGATTAACTAATTTGTTCGAGAAACCCGACAACACAGTCATACAAATGAATGTTGAGGAGCCCGTTATCGAGAATTCTATGATCATCCCCTACCTTCTGATGAGCAATGGAACGGTTGGCTGTGCCTGAAGCAATCTTCACTGCTGTTACGTACGCTAGGAGGCAGATGTCCCTCGACGCCGATACACTGCAGGACCCTGACGATGACATTTTCTCTGAGCTGCCATGACTGGAAGATCTCGCATCAGTTGAGCAGCAAGGTGGTGCCCTGCAGTCGACCATCACGTAGGCATTCTTCATTGCACCACCCTCGGCGCTGGTTTGCGTCACGCTTGCCGCAGAGGTAGAACAGGATTGTCGGGAGAAACGCGCCTCACCTTCTGCCACACTTCTGTCGGATTGCAGAAGAGCTGAGGAGAGCCGATCCACCACCAGCATGACGCATGGCGGACACAACTTCATCGTGGAGAGCAAGTAATGTGATGTGGAATACTGGCGTTGAGAACTGAAAGGAAGAAAAACCAGACACATGAACACGCATGCATGGCATACAAATGAAGATACATGTACAGCAGAACTCTGATATAAAGAGGTACAACGGGGGCAGAAGGAAAGGAACTTAGCATCCGAGCCGATGTACTTCCTATCCCAGCATACTTCTGTATGGATCAACACACCCGTACTGTAAACAATGGCCGTACTACTAAGCAATAGTATGTCTTATATCAGAATAGGCACCAAATGAGTTCCACTGTGCTAGTAGTTATTAGATAAAACCAAGGCAGCAGCAGCAGTCACTACAGTGACAAGATCCAGTCTAGGTGCCTCACACAAAGTCACTGCAGCTCTGTCTGTAACCAACTACCCTGTAGACTACAAAATTACGACAGCAGCAGAGTGTTCGCAGAGTGTTCTCAGCACCAATGGCACGGCCAACTCACGAGTTCTCACTGCACAAGGCACTGATGATAGGCTGCAGCCAAACAGATGACCACTCATGCAAGAGTGATTGAGAAGAGGTGCCACCATTCTGGAGCTTGCTAGACGAACTGGACACGAGAGAAGACCACACAAAAAAAGTTAAAAACCCAATGCAATTCGTAGTGAAATGGGCAATATTCTTGCACAAAGTTCCCGATGGCAACCTATCACACGTAATATCATTTAGAGACTGGAAGCGGAAAGGATAACATGCCAAATAGACCCACATGTAAGTACAGTGCACGTTGTAGTGATGTACAGTGCACGTTGTAGTGATGTACAGTGCATGGTGCTACAGTAACCAGCATAATCCAAACCAACTTACACAAGGTGTTGCAAGCACACTTTGTACAAACGACCACTGGTGGCCGCGAGAAGATTGGACGTGAGACATCTAAGGCAATCGCTGGTCAGTTGTGGGCAGTGCGATAACAGCTACGGAACACATGCACGCACGCACGCGCACGCACACACGCACACACACACGCACACACTTGTTGCTCACTGCCAAAACTGGTCACGTGGGTCTCCCCCAAAAATCAAAAGGAATCTTGCAAAGATGACTCAATTGGCTATTGAACCGCCCAACGGCCGACACCCCCTGAAATCCCCAAAACTCTGGGTGGACTTGAAAATGATCCCACTTATGGGCTCACCACACCTCAGTAAGTGGGTGAGGACAAGGTGCAGAAAAAGGATTGACGGCATATCCGTCCAGGGATCCAACTGCAGTTACCCCTGCCCCCAGTGAAGGTAATACTTGCTACTAGTGTGGGTGGCTAAATCAGAGTGGATCTGATGTAAGCTTCACTAGCACCACTGATTACACAAGAGTTAAAGGGGAACTACACCCAAAAATCAAAACTTCATGGTCCGTAGAGTTTTGGACGCTGAGTCGAATGGTGAAGGTCCCACTTCGATCCAACCAAGCGTTCCTGAGATATCTTCGGTTTAAATTGTACTTTCGGGGGACGCGCCATGACGTCATGCGGCCGCGACACACCCCCAACACGCCCTTCTACGTCATTGAGACTCGCTTGCTTGGGCCAAGAACAGAAGTACAGGTATTTTGGTATGTGAAAGGAATAGTTCTGACAAAGACGTCCTCACCATGAGCGATTCCGACGTATCAGACGAGCTTGAAAGCTCAGAGCCTGAGCTGAAAATGTTTGGCTTCGGGCATGAGCCGAAATTTTCAGGAAAGGATAATTATGGCAGCGCAAGCGGTGGCTTCCATTCGGGCTGTAAATGTGGATGAAGCAGAAATGACTGCAATTGGAGAAGTCGCTCTCCATCAGCAATATCTGGCAACCGGTTGGCTGGGCTATTTCGAAATGAAGCGGCAGCCAAAGCAGCTCAGACAAGACTGACAATCCGTAAGTGTTTTCACAGTATAGTCCTACGTAATGCTCACAAATCGAATCGTTCTCTTCATATCGTGTGAAATTTTGTATTCGCACAGTACTCAGATCAATAGTCTCCTCACTCGTACTCCTGTACATGGAGTTTGCTGCGTAACTTGGCTAGCATTATCTCCGTGCAAGTCGTGCAATGTGTATCGGTTCACTTGTGCTTTATCTCACATAAGTGGACTGCACCTCAATTCGTATTGTGGCGAAATACATTCTCACCTTTTGCATTATCACTTAGTCTTTACAGAATGCTGAGACGTTCTCTTGTATTTCACGTAGCTGTGTACCAACAATTACGCTGTGCACTCTAGCAGCAGCACAGTAGCATATTGAGTGCGTTTTGCCCTACTGTGATGTCTCATGACTGCATTACCAGAACAGCTCTGTCCTTCTTGATTATCATTCTAAAAATGTGTGCACATATCCGCCTGCGCCCCACGCACGCACATGTGCTCACCTTGGTGGGCACATAGTATAGTAGTCACACATGCTCACGCACACAGACACGCGATTTCACAAGCGCGTGCTCACACGAATGCATAAGCATACAAGTGCCTGTGCACATGCACGCACACATGCGCGCACTCATGCACTTGGTTGCATACCCACACATCCCTCAGGATCACTAACGGCAATGCATCTACTACTTGTCATTCCATGTCCCTCCCGCAAGGGGGAGAGAATGACCTAAAGGAGAACACAGAATAGATGACGTGAATATCTTTGGAATGTTATATTACGTTACACAAAAGCACACGCATGTGTGCGCCTGCGCGCGCACTCATGCGCGTGCGCGCACACACAGACACTCACGCAAGTGCGCGCACACACACACTCACGCGCGTGTGCGCGCACACACACACTCACGCGCGTGTGCGCGCACACACACTCAGTGTCACGCGCGTGCGCGCGCACACACACACTCACGCGCGTGCACGCACACACACAATAATAATAATGTCTGTCTCTCACGCGCGTGCGCGCAAACACACTCACGTGCGCGCACACTCACGCACTGGCGCGCGCACGCGCACACTCACACACGGGCGCGCGCGCACGCACACACGCTCGTGCACGCACACACTAACGCTCGTGCACGCACACACTAACGCTCGTGCACGCATACACACAATAATATTAATGTCTGGCTCTCATCTGCATCCATACTGAGAAAACGCAACGAGCTCCTGAATAGGTGTACACTGTTGCCGGTATGTGGACTATCTTCTCTCCTTGAACTGCGGGTCATTACGTGATGTAGCTTATCAGCAGTACAGGCTGTGTGTTCATACAGGAAAAAACATGCCAGCTAGAGGCGCTGGTGCTGCAAACAGTCCTTCCTATAACCTTTGGGCGGTGGCACTGGCAGTGGTCGTAGCTCAACACTGAGTCACTGCGACCGATGGTACAGCCGCTCTTGATCTTCTTCCTGTAAAATCAAGAACAGCAATCGCAGACAGGTTCATCGATCGCACGCAGTATAGCCTAGGGAAACAGGAGATCTACTGCCGTCCACCTCATCAGGCCGGTTTCGGAAAGCTTCACATTTCGTAGTGATGTAGTCCAAAACAATTCTACAAATGCTTTGGAAAAGAAAGAACTACATACAGGAGCTAGTGTTTTTGAAATATTGCACTCACCTCCACTTTTCGACTGGCGCTTCACAGTGTGGCGTGCGAAAAAAGGACACACCACAGTTTCATCCACCAGCGTCCGCATCGGATGAGTGCATAATATTCCTCCTGAAAATCCTCCTCTGCCAAATGGCTGGAACACACGCGAAGGATTTACATTGTAGTCCCGAAATTGTCAAGCAAATAATTATGTCGCTTGATAGCTGCTATGGCGGCACTGCTCGGCCTGTGCCAAGCACAATCCTTCGGAAATTGGTGCAGGTTCATCCCAGGGGGGTTACCAGTAAGATTATAGTAGCCAACAACACAGCCAGAAGCCATGATGACACAAATACCCTCTTCTTCCATGGACAAACAGAAAGAAGATGCGAAATCCCAGTGTTTCTGGATCTGGCCAAAGGATCACCAAGTCTCAATGACGTCACGGGTTTGTGACGTCACGGCACGGACCCGAAAAGGACAATTGCAAACTGATATATCTCAAGAACGCTTGGTCGGATCGAAGTGGGACCTTCACCATTCGACTCAGCGTCCAAAACTCTACGGACCATGAAGTTTTGATTTTTGGGTGTAGTTCCCCTTTAATCTAGCCAGAAGCAGTCTATGGTTAGCAGGTATGTATATTTCAAATAGAAAGTACCGGTATATGAACCCTGGAACCAACAAAGGTGGCAGGTACAACATTACACCTTCAAGCAGCCGAGTCCGTTGGCAACAGGCCCAACGCAATCAGGTATACGTGTACCCACCAACCGAACTAACTGGCACGAACACACGCACACGCACACACGCACGCACGCACGCACACACACACACACACACACACACACACACACACACATGTGCACACACAAGGAAAAGGGGAACAATTTTAAGGCCTGTGCTTTGCCGTAAAGCTGACTTCATGCTGTACATGGTTCGTCGATATTCATCCACGAAACAGTCTTCAAATGCCAAGAACGTTGGCATCATTGTAGATTAACATGCCTGCCAAGGACCAGATCAATCTGCTCTGCAAACTGGCAGTCCAAAAGCCAGCGAATTTGTAGGTGGTTGATCATTGTATGTATTTTTGGTCACTATTGTATCACCACAAAACACTGAAGCCCCCCCCCCCCCCCCCCCCTGTGCACATCACCATCTATCTGTGATGCAAACCGTACCATGTCCTGGCCAATGTGAGGAATCAACTCGGCCATGAAACCATAGCGACCTTTGACGTGCCACGGTGATGAGGACAGCGTACTCAGGACATCAGCCAGCCACTGCAGACAGTCCAGCAAACACATGAACACACACACATGCATAGAAACACACACACACACATGCATAGAAACACACACACACATGCATAGAAACACACACACACGCACACACACACACATGCACACACAAACAATCATGCGTGTGTACATGTACATTCGCACAAACAGTAAACACTAACATATATGAGCCCCAGCCAGCAGAAACCTGAACATGTGTAATTTTTTCAAAAATTATTTTTTCCCTCGAAATTGTTTCTACACTATTAATCATTCAAGTTATCAAGTTTGGTGACAATCTGATAAGCGAAAGCATGGAAAATAGAGTTTGAAGTCAGAGAGGTCAAGATTCGGTACAGTTGGCGCAGCATCCATGCCTAGTGACTCCATGCAAGTTGATCCTACAGTTTCTGATTGTGATGTGGAACAGGTACATGTAAGTAAATAGAATGCAAGTCAGGCTTGCCCTCTTGGTGCTGCAGCCTGTGCAGGCATGAGTAGTTCAGAAGTCACAGTGGCGATATTCCGTATACATCACTACCTTCTTTACAACACCAGAGTGCAAAACGATGATTGGTGGCTGGCCTTCCAAATTGTGTTCAGGGACCTCTGCGCTGGCAGTTTAGGCGTTGTCCCAAAGCTTGCCATACTGATAGATGTACTGATCAATACTACTGACATCCACTCCCTTGCACACTTTCACTCAGACCATGATTTCAGCATAATTGTATTTCAATGATATGAGCGAATGCTCGTGTTTTGTAGCACGTGAACATGTTGCCCCAAAGCGTTCAGCCGGTTTGAGTTTTTAGGGATCCCCTTTCTCAACACAGGCAGCAGCCAGCTTGGTGTCGTCTGGCAAGGTAGAGTACTGAGAATACTACGCTCTGTTTTGCGCCGTGAGAAGCCCTCCATCAGTGTCTGCAACATCATTGTTGTCGATGTAGAAATACGGATCGCTCAGCGGGTCGACATTCAGCTTCTCCTCGCAGTCGCTATTTCTTCAGCACTGACTATCGTCGCCACCAGTATCCAGTGTCGATTTTATGAGGGCTCTTCGTTGCTATGCATATGACACTCGCCACTGCTGGACAAACTCAGCAAGATCGCCAACAAAGAAATAATTCCGATCGCGAACTAACTTTCAGCGCCGCTTCGTACAGGGAGTCTCACGCTGACAACTCTGGACCTAAGTCTTTGTCGCGATACCTGTCGCCATCGCTGTGTCTAAACTCAACCTCCGTGTGACGAGCTCTCACCTAGCGCTAAAATCAATTGACCAGAGACATTTGAAGACACTTGAAACTCCTTTGACAACAAAGACACCCACTCGATCGAAAAGAATCTTCAAAAGCCAGCTCACTGCGCGTCCCAAACTTTGACGTCACATTTTGATGATTGATATCAAGTACACAAGTGCTGGTTTTCGCTGGCCGGGGCTCATATACCGTATGTCAGCGCCTTTAAAGCCATGGCCTTATATTCGAAACACAGCTGCTTTCCTAGCTATTTTAGATGCAAAATGACTCACCCACTACGCCATGCCATTAAAATCAAAGTCCACACAGAAATTTCAATCTAAATCTACTTGTTCACCCTTCCTGCTGGGCTGTAAGTTTGTTAGCATAGCACTTAATCTTTCATTTTTGCCAAACATACTTCAAATGTCATCTCATTAATTTTATGAAGCCCATGGCTTTATAACTGAGACTGGCTTTATAATCGAATATACCGCCATGGCTTTAAAGGTGCGGACATACGGTATGTGCACATACAGGTCTCAGCCAGGCACGCATACATATACAGACAGGCTCAGCATGGCAATACATGTTATACATAAGTTGAAGTTACAGTAACATAACAATGAACATGAACGACTTCAAAGTTAAAACTAATCATCGTCATCACATACTTTGGATCGGATCAGTTTCTCTCGACTACCCTCAACAACATGACACTGTAGGAGATGAGAGAACAGCTTTCTGACGAGCGTGGACAAGCCCTCTACCTGAACACAAGCAACAAAAGGAGCAGCAGCAGGAGGAGGGGGGATTCTTTCACTGGACACAACTGTCGACAAAGAAAAAAGCATGCGCAATCAGATCAGCGTATCACTATGGTATACTACTTCGAAGTACATGTACATCACTTTCGGTGTAACGTAAAATTCGGTAAATTCAGTAGAGAAACATGGCGCCTAATTTCAGAATGTTACCTAAACAGCAATAAAGTATGCAGTGTATGTTATGTTATGACGTAATGCCGTACAACTTTAGCTCTACTGTGTATGCACGCACGCATATCTTTGAAGGTCTTCTCTGTCGTTTACAGATTGAATCTTGTCAGTTTTTCTACTTCGTATATTCTAACCAATAAACTACTTGTCTCTTGTCTACCGAACCTAACATGGCGCAGTGAACTACTAGTAACCTGAGTACGGAATATTTGACAGCCTGTAGTTGTCCGTGAATTCTGTAGCCTTTTATTTTCAAACGATCGATCGTGTAGCAGAAGTGTCTTGTAGTTGTAGAATTTGTAGAATTGTCGTGATGGCGGAACCTGGAATTTCCCCAATCAGTGCTGAAATCGTATCCCTGCTCGCCTTGATGCAGCAGCAGATGAAAGCGGCTGAGGCACGCGAGACTCGCCTCACCACACTGGTCGAAAACGCAACGCGCGACAACCAGGCACCACCCAGCACTTCGACATCCTGCAGTCAGAAGCCGATTTCTGTCGAGCGACCGGTGTTGCTCAGCACTGCAACCATGGCCGATTTCACGGCATGGGAGGAGGCTTGGAGAGATTATGCTGTGTGCCAGCACCTCGCCAGCCAAAGTCGTGAGACTCGGGTGTCCGCTCTTCGCCAGGCGTTCGATGCCGACATTCGTCGTTTCATGCGCGAAGATGTGATTGTCATCTCCCACAGTGCCGATGCTCCGGAGATCATCATAGCAGTAAAAGCGTACATCCGGCGCCAACGGAACCCCCTCCTAGATCGAATTGCTGACCATCCATGGGTCGGAGCGTGTCCTCTGCAAATACGTCAGCGAACTCGTCGACGAGGTCCTGGCGGATACGTACACGCTGGTCTGGTGTAGGGTTGCTGTGCTCTGCAGAACGGGATGTCCCTTGTGTAACTGAAGCGATCTGTGGCCAGTTAGGCGGCAAGAAACCTAACGCCTTGAGCGATGAGCGCGACAGCAATGCGCTACTGAGTTCGTCATACACATGTAGACGAGTGGTATGTGAAGGGAGGTGCACGTCACCGAACTTCAAGTTAAACCTAAGCCCACCAGGCCTCTGACACCGGGATTCTAATATCCAAGGCTGTGCTCACACGAGAAAGTTCAACCTCAGCTGAAAGTCTGAAGGATTGAAGAAAAAAGGTGGGTGTTTACAAGAAGAGGGTTGACCCAGGGAGATTACTGATATGATCATGTGTGTGTGTGTGTGTGTGTGTGTGTGTGTGTGTGTGTGTGCGTGTGTGCGCGCGCGCGCGTCTGTATCATCATCTTTCTCTCACCGTGTCATCCCAGTTGCCAAACAGCAGCGCTGTCACTGCCTTCAGCTGCTGACAGTTGGAATCCAGCAAGCTCTCAGTGACTACCTTCCGGGTGGTGTCTGATACGTTTTGAAGTAATTCACATGCCACTGTAGCAGTAATACATGTAGTAGCAACACAAATAGCACTGGGTTTGACGGTGGCAGTGGCAACAGCAGCCAAATTGATTTCTTATCTTGTCAAGCACCATTCTTGTTCTATTTGGTAGACAGAAGGCACAACGTGTAACTAGTTGACTCTTCTCTTTCTTTACTTCTGGCTCAATACCCAAGTTACCAATATGTTATCTAAGAGACATACATGTGAAGGCATGACAACCAAGTCTAGTCTTGAATAATAATTTTGTTAAGAAGACGCGGCTGTGAGAGAGACTTTCGTGTCAAAACATACCTTGAAAAGCTAAGTACCGAAGCTGGGGTTGGCAAAGCTCTTGACACGCCGACACAACGTTGGCCAGGACGACATCAATCCACAACTGTCTAACCTGCGGGTAAGAAGAACAGTCCATGGCAAATTCAAAACCAGGCGACCAACACGAATGACTCACTGGTGCGGGCCAGTGCTGTACTGTCACACTACTCCTTGCCTTCGTGCTGTGCACTGAGTCAGAGGACTTTCGACAATCGTTGCGCATGCGTCGTTTTATGAACATTGCCAAACATGTGCACTGATTTCAAGCCGATACGCTGATAGCAAGTACATGTAAAACAGTCACAAGGCATACTTTCTAACGAGTGATTGACGAGTATTCACCATAATCGTTACACCGCTAAAAAACAATCCCTATGGCCGGACACACGTTATCACACCCATCACATACTAACCTGAGTGTCGGACCAGCTGCAGTGCCAGGAACTCACACCACCAGCAGCCAGAAGGCCGTGGATAACTGCTAGGCGTACTGTCCACAGGTGATCAGTTGTCAGTTGATCCACACAGACACTGTCCACGTGCTTCTTGCAGCCAAACACATCCTGATACGCACAAACGCAAAAAGCAAGATGGACAAAATATTATTTTAACATGACACAGTTACGACACAGTTGATTGAAGTGAAACCCGACGTTAACAGTATGAACAGCCTCCAGGCTGCTTGCCCCTAGCATCATGAACACTATGCTGAACACTGAACACAGCCCTGCGTACTATTCTCAACCACCCCCAGATACAAACTTTCAATTACTAGTATCACCACCGTTGAACAACATACCATAGGTCTGTGGGAAACACCCTAGTAAAATAAAAGTTAATAATAATAATAATACCAGCGTGCAGAGTAATCTGGGATGAGCAGTTTCATCAGAACAACCAATGCACATCATGCACAGAATGCCAGCAACGGGCCGAGGGCAAAGAGAGGTCTTCAGTGGCAACATGCCACCATGCCAGAGTAAGAAATACACAGCAATAGAGAGGTTCCGCAACTTTACGTTAGTGGGCGGGAAAAACCCGTGAATTCGCGAGTTTGCACTCCACGTACGGGATATTGTCTACGTAGAGTACGTAGATAGGGCTCTGATAACGTAGGTGCTCCGTGAGTGGATTGGGGTACAAATTTATGACTCTCTCCCCAGATCGATCTGGTCGTACACTGCCGCGTTCGGAGTTGCCAAGGGCAGCTACGTGATTTCAAAACTCCGTATGGCGGAACACAGATGCGCATGCAGTTTACGTAATACTTTCCGTAGATCGATTACGTTCTTTACTAACGTAATTACGTTATGCGGAACCTCTCTCCTAATACCTGGCTAGTCCACACATGCATGCCTTATAAAGACTACAAACACACGATGGAGTGTACTTCAAAGAAAGTCAAAAATGTGACTGACCTTCTCTGCCTGGTGGCACTTTCCACACTCATCCATGTACTCCCGTAGACTTCCTTCAACAACAAAACCTGCATGGTAAATGCACAGGACAACAAGTGAAATACTCAGTAGAAATTCTAGTACATGTAGTGCCTGCATGGCAAAGGATAAGAGCCCTCCAGCTTTTTTTTGCTGGCAGAAGAACAGCAGTGACTACTTACCAAGCCTTTGCAGCAGTGTGAGAGTAGCATATAGGCCAACTCCGGTGCTGCCTTCATGAGCCACATCAGCAGTAGCACCAGCAGCACATGGTGAAGGCGATGAAGCGCGTAAACACAGGGCAATGGCCGTGCCAGCCATCACACAACAATCACGACTTGAGCCCTGTACAATGAGCATAGAAGTAGAAGGGGAAAAAGGCTGTCAATAACACGTACCGAGAAACCTGCCGAAGGCGACTGCTCAAGGGACCTTCAAAACGTGGTCTCTGTTACCAGGTGGTCTCCTTATCCAGGGTCATTTGACTGGAAATAGCATCCCTTAGTCCTGGTTTCAGCGGGCTTCTAGGACAGGTGGTCGCATTATCCGAGTGGTCGCCTTGGCAGGTTTTACAGTACCTCTCAAGTGAACAAAACACCGTGGAACTTTGCAAAGGTAGCTATAATCACTTTGGAGGTGAAAAACCAGCTTACAGAAGTACTGTTTTCTTCTGTTCCAAGTTGTCTCTTGGATATATGGACCACAGAAAGGATAGTTCCATGCAGGATACTGACCATGTTTTGTTGTACATGACTTACTCAAGCTCGAAAGTAAGAAAATCAGTATTTTAGTTTTTTACAAACTACAAGGTCCCACAACATAACAGCGTGCACAAGTATGCATGAACTTAATACATAATTCTTCTTCCGCTTTCCTCAAGTGCTCAGAACTTACTTCATCAAACAGAGCCAGCAGCAGCTGATGAAACAATTCATCGGTAGACTCTGAAAAATCAGATGAACAGTACACATAAAGCTACTTGTAGGGATTGCCTGAAGTTAAATTGTTTACAAATGCAGTACACATGGCTAATGAAAGCAATGTGGGAGAATGCGGTAAATCAGATTGCTCACCAGTACACATAGGTTGGCATAGAAAAATGCTACGTACCGCGGATGCTTGAGAAGTCGTCCAGGTCAGCATGCTCAGTACTTGACTGCACAGAGACCAGAGCCTCTTCATAGTGCCGGAATAATAGCAAGCAGGCCTGGAGGAACACAAAGTTCAACGAACCACAGGGAAAAATGTATTGACGTGTGTCACTTCAGATATGACCACACTGAAAACCTGGAGAAGGCAGCAACAGGATAACTCATGACTTCAGGCGAGGGAGGCACTATTTTCTGTTTAATTACTAATTCAACAAGGAGAGGATAAGATCACGATGCGTGTTGAAGACCGGTGAAAAATGCAGACGAGCTTTGAGATGTGGCGGCAGGCCCAGCCTGCACACCTTTCGTAAACACACTGTTTCCTAGCATCCCTTCAGCATGCACTCGAGTAGTTACCACACGTAGCTCAGCATTCCCTAGGAGGCTAAGGCCCCAGCCTCTTACCTTGGACAAGAATAATGACAATTCGGATGAGCCTGGCATCATGATAGGTGACATCTACGCAAAGCACGCAGCATGCAACATAGATGAAGAACGGACGGCAAATGCGCAGCATGTAACTGTCATGTACCAGGCACAATCAACTCCTGGACTGAGAGAGTGTGGCACAAGGTTCACTAGCTATGCTCTTTCTCACAGGTCTACACACGCAGAATGCAAGCAACTGGTTATTCACCGATCACCTGCGCGGCGGCATGACTGTACATGTTCTCCTTGGTATAAAGGTGCAGTAGCAAGAAAGTAAACAGCTCTCATCAATAGTATACATGCATGCACTCCAATGAAAACTTGGAACCAACATCTATCACCAATATCATAAAATGTATTACAAGCAAATTCGTCGTCAGTGGAGCCAGAAAAAAAATACTACAGCACAGGAATACTTCCAGGATACCAGGATATTCATTGGTTTGAGGGAACGGTTCAAACGGGAAAAGTCTGAAGAAAAAATTGACTGTCACCACCAGGACAGGGTACTTCAGCATTCACGTACCAACCGTTGGCGTTGAAAGCACTGACAAACAAGCTTGAAGATCAGCGGAACGTGCTGGCGGAAGAATGGTACCATCCCCAGCTGTGGCGGTAGCTCAAGCAAGTGGCTCACTGCATCGCACACACACAGACACCCATGCCATTGTTTCAAAAGCTGTGATCTCCACAGTCACACCCAATTCCACATGCTGTGCAATAGGTAAATGATTGTACTCAAACACACAACACCGTGTCTGCATCAGTGGAACATCGTGATACCAGGTCTACAGTAGCACTAAGTGACTTGGGGTACAGCCATACAAACTGAAGACAATCAACATAAGCATCATCGCAAACGACTTTTAAAGCAGCCAAAACAGTTGGTAACTTTAAAAGCTTCCAAGCACTACAAGAAATCCATGAAGCATTTCTATGCCATGTGCCATACCGAAATCAACACAAAAAATGGTTGATCCAGGCATCTACTGGCTATTTTAAAACTATTGAAGCAAAACAATAATAATAGACTGCACAAGACTTACAGACATTGAGAACTGACAAGGATTCTTGTTTCTATAAAGAAACCAGGCAGAGAAAACCATGTCAAATCAAACTGACCTGTAAGGCAGTAAGCCAACAGTACTTGATGGCAACAATTTCATACCGGATATACTCCACGAGAGTTGCACAGGACAGCAACGGTATTCAACTGTTGACTTCCACCTTCATGCATAGATGTGCAACATGCCAACAACGTCTCCCAACAGGACTAAGACATTGACGTTGGAAGTCTTGCCCATGTATGCAATCACGTACAGCGAACAGTCACCCATCAAGACTTCACTGAAATCATCACTACACTGTATTACAGTTTCTTTTTAAATGTTTCCATGCCTCTGCTGCGTACATGTTTGGTAGGATATGCACAATGGCCCTAGACATTTCTCTTCCCTGCTGTAGTACAATCATGCACATGTACATGTAGGTTGTTTTTCTTCATTTCATTGTGACATACTAATGCCTCGCAGCTATCTCTCCTCTCATCCAAGCCATTCAGCATAAGCAAAGCCGTGGTGTACTCAGCATCCTTCTGATACACTTGAGCGTGGATAAACGGATAATATAACACAAGTCATGTGCAAAACATAGCAGATACCTGAGATGCAATCGTATGCTGAAGCATTCTCCGCACATAGCCGTGCGCGACATCCTTCGCTTCTGGCAATAGCAGCAACAGTTTATGCAATGCCTGTGAACAATGAAATCGAGAAATAAATGAAGTGGATATACCAAGATCTGAATATAGAGCTAGATACTTCAGTCTATCAATTTCTTACTAAACACAGAGTACGGGCAGTTTAGACACAGTACTCCCTCCCTCCCTCCCTCCCTCCCTCCCTCCCTCCCTCCCTCCCTCCCTCCCTCCCTCCCTCCCTCCCTCCCTCCCTCCCTCCCTCCCTCCCTCCCTCCCTCCCTCCCTCCCTCCCTCTCTCCCTCTCTCTCTCTCTCTCTCTCTCTCTCTCTCTCTCTCTCTCTCTCTCTCTCTCTCTCTCTCTCTCTCTCTCTCTCTCTCTCTCTCTCTCTCTCTCTCTCTCTCTCTCTCTCTCTCTCTCTCTCTCTCTCTCTCTGTGTGTGTGTGTGTGTGTGTGAGTGTGTGTGTGTGAGTGTGTGTGTGTGAGTGTGTGTGTGTGTTACACTTTCTGAGCTCCGTGTTCTTGGCTTTCTCCAAAGTTTTTCTGCCTGCCCAGGGCGACTCTGGCATAGCCAGAGTCGACCCTGGAGCACCCTCGCACACTGCCAAGGTAGTGCTGCATGATTGGAGCGCGGAATCGCGATGTAGCTTGCAGGACAATTTACTTCGATATTGTCACTGCTGCGTCGGCCGTGGTCCACCACTCGCAGTGGAGTAGCTATCCCTCGAGTGCTGTGAAGAATCCAAGCTCGAAGAATGCAGTGGTGGGAATTGCGGATTGGCTGGTGGAGTGCTGGAACAAGTCGTTGTTTCAGTGGAGTGGACGAGCGAGTGCGGAGAGGAAGGTCGCAATGGCGGAATGGTGGGAATTGAAACTTCAATCTTTCGTCGTCATGAGTGCACTGGTCAAGCGTTGCGGAAGTCTGTCGGATTTGTGAGGCATTGCCCTGCCGCTTACATCGTCAACGTGGAAGAACTGCTAGTGGAGTCCTGGTGGGATTTCGGATGCCCACACTCCTTTTGCTTGGTAGATTCTTTCGTGGACAGTGTTTTTTCGTGACGTGAAATTTTGAATTTTTTTTCTTTCCTGTTCATTTTCAGTCGTTGTCACTGTAGCTGTCAGGTTGTTGTTACAGTACATCAGTCGTCCGTTCTGCTCCATTGTTTCATCTGTTTTGCCAGTTCTGCTAGCTGATTCTCTTTATTTGCCACTGCCCCTCATAGTGCTCATGCTTGGGTGGAGGGCGGCGTGACCCGTTTAGGGTAGCTGTATCATAGTAGTAGTAGTAGTAGTGTGTGTGTGTGTGTGTGTGTGTGTGTGTGTGTGTGTGTGTGTGTGTGTGTGTGTGTGTGTGTGAGTGTGTATGTGTGTGTGTGTGTGTGTGTGTGTGTGTGTGTGTGTGTGTGTGTGTGTGTGTGTGTGTGTGTGTGTGTGTGTGTGTGTGTGTGTGTGTGTGTGTGTGTGTGTGTGTGTGTGTGTGTGTGTGAGTGTGAGTGTGAGTGTGTATGAGTGTGTATGTGTGTGTGTGTGTGTGTGTGTGTATGTGTGTGTGTGTGTGTGTGTGTGTGTGTGTGAGTGTGAGTGTGAGTGTGAGTGTGAGTGTGTATGTGTGTGTGTGTGTGTGTGTGTGTGTGTGTGTGTGTGTGTGTGTGTGTGTGTGTGTGTGTATGTGTGTGTGTGTATGATACCAATGTCCTACCTGTACTATTGGCTTGAGCTTCTTGCTCTGCAAGTCTTGACTGTGCAGAAGCATGTTGACAATGGACACAACGACTGCATGATCACTGCTGCCATCCTTACCAGCGCAAGAGCTCTCCTGCACGCACGCACGCACACACACAGAAACAAACAAAGTTGTTGTGCGTGCTATGAGTCCTGACTAACATGCCATCAGGGTAAACTTCCACAAAATCAACAACAGACTCAATAAGCACGTATATGAGTAAGTGTGACAAATGTTGGGGCAGACGGTGCAACTTATCCAACTTGAAATGCCCTCTAGTGAATAGCAAATACACATGATATTATCAAGTTGATCTTGCATTGCATCTCAACCTTTGCTTAATCCTTCTACATTATGATCAAGCAAGTACACATACTATTATCAAGTTGCTCTTGCATTTCATCTCTAGCTGGCAGTATCAAGAGATCAACTATCAACCTTACTACACTGGAGTTCCCCTGGTCCTTGACAGCTCTAGATAAATTGGCCTCCACCTCGGAGCAACAATGCCGCAGTTCCTCCGCATTCTTACACCTAAATACCAAACAAACAACGTGGGAGAGGAAGACAAGTGAGAATGAAGACAGCGAGGGGAGTTTGAATAATTATAAACTCAGGATATGCTAGTGCTGCAAAAGGTAGCCAAATCGTACAGCTGCTTGCACTTTCCTTGTTGCAAAATTTGCCTTTTCGTTAGTAATGCAGAAAACCGACATACATGAACATCCAAAGTTACACTCTAAGCTACATGTACAATGACATGTGCAGCCATGATGTAGCAATGCTTCAGTACATGTAGATCTTTGAGAGCACATGTACATGTACAAGTACCAACTTTTTAGCTGGTCACCGAGACATGCTACATTCGGCATACATATGCATGTTGCAAAATGTCATTCTCAGTTGGAAGTACATGACATTGTGTAAATTACACTGCTAATGTATGCCATGTAGCAGTGACGTGGATCATGGAGTGACATGAACAGCATTGTTGTACTGTACATTGCTGTACTTTAATAAGTAGCTACAAATGTATGTGCATGTATGCTTCAATCATTAGTATTATTTCGTAAGCACAATCTTGCTGGTGGATGGCATCACCAATAGTAAGACATCATGTTAATTAACACAAGACGGTTCTGAGTATGCTTGTACGTGTAGCTCATGCATACCGTGCAGCGTGGGCACACTGCGCAGATAATGCTGAGATTGAGGGTTACTCTGGATGACTAATTGAAAAAATTAAAGGTTCGCGTGAGACCAAGTGAGATTGATTTTTCCGCATACCTAGGAACACCACCACCCCTAGGGATCAAAGCGCAGACGAACAAAATGGGTTCTGCTTGAATCTTGTTGGTATGCAATGAATCACATGAACTGATGGTCGGAATATTTCCTTCGCTTTCCTCTGTATTAAACTTGCCGCTCCTGATTCAAAACTCAGCCTTTTTTGAAGTCTGGGCCTTGCACTGTCCATATCATCATCTACATGTGTGTTACTACGTTTCTTTGTCATGCACATAATACTGTACGCAAAAATCGGTCCAACGCATATTTTGCTTGTACGTAACTCGACTACATGTAGAAGAATGTGTAGATACATCCAGACCATAGCATGAGTGGCACTGTGCACATTCATGATGATAACTATACGGGTATGAATAGTTGACTAAATAGTTGACAGTTTGTGTGTTTTTAGGACTGTTTTGATATTTTCTGTGTTGCTTATTCTGCAGTTGCATGCGTATGAGCACCTCATTGACCCTGCTCGTTCCTCATTCTTCCTTCCATTTGGCATAAGCGAAAACTTGCCAAGCTTGTTTGGTGATGTCACCGCGAAAAGGCTGATGATACATGTACCGTGAAGTACCGTTGATCTCCCCGCCCCACGCCATGTCGCTTCCCACCTGGGTTTTCGGCAGGGGGCGGGAATTAGATCAAGGCTGTCAAGTGCAGTACGATGTACAACGTAGAGGATCAGACTCGATGTGCTGGATCGTGCACATTTTCCTGGATTGGCAAGTATTGTGTACAGCAGTGCATGCGTCGGTTCAACATCGTATTTCGTTGTATACGCCGAAGTCGCTTCACAAGGAGAAAATCGACAGGGGGCGGGAATTAGAGAGGGGGCGGATCAACGGTGCTTTACGGTAATAATAATACAGCTAGCTGTACTCACTGTAACCAAGAGTACATAACCCTGAGGCTTGGGCATTGACCTTGGCCTGAGACATAGGGGCTATGTGCTCAGATTAGGGAGTCGTCAAATACCGGGTACTGGTCTGTATTTGACTCCCCGCTCCCTGCTATTGTAGGCTTGTCTCTTGTGTGGAATCTTGTCTCTTGATCATTACAGTCATGCTGAGCTCAGTATGGCACGGTCGCTCAGCTAAGCCGGCTTCGGACTCGAGAGACTTCGAAGCCCCCATGACCACAAAAGAAAACAATTAAATTATTTATTTCAAAATAAGCAAAAATCAAAACAATTACAAAGGCAAAGCTACTGGGACAAAAATGATTGGGCTGTTGAGGAAGTCTTCTCTTTCTTTCTCCTTTGCTAATCGTGCGTCTACTCGTTTCTTTACCATGTCTCTTCCGTCACGTATGAAATACGTTGCCTATGATGATCAAGGAACGCTGAGCGTAGAAGACGATGCTCCAACTCCATCGCCTGGCGCAGGCCAGCTGCTTGTCAAAGTTTCAGCTTCTGGTGTGAATCGACTGGATTTGATGCAGCGAAAGGGAACGTACCCTGTTCCCGCAGGAGAGAGTAAGATCTTGGGTGTAGAAGTATCTGGCACCGTCGTATCAGTTGGAGAAAATTCCTCCTGTTCGCAGTTTCAGCCTGGAGATAGAGTCTGTGCACTGGTTGGTGGAGGTGGATACGCAGAGTATTGCGTCACACCTGTCGAGACTACGATCAAACTGAACGACGAGGTTTCGTTCGTCGACGGAGCTGCTATTCCAGAAGCGTTTCTTACGGCGTATGGTGGTCTTTATTTCAGTTGCAATCTGACACAGGGTGAATCGGTGATGATCCACGCCGCTGGTAGCGGAGTGGGTACTGCTGCCATTCAATTGGCTAAATCCTTATCTGGTTCATCTGCCATTTTCGCCACAGCTGGATCACAGGAAAAACTCGACTTGTGCACAAAACTCGGTGCCACACACACCATCAATTACAAGGAAGCGGATTTTTCTGATGCAGTTCTCGCAACAACAGGCAACCGAGGTGTCGATGTAATCATGGACTTTGTCGGCGGATCCTATTGGGAGAAAAACCTGCGTAGTATTGCGCTGGACGGGCGCATTGTTTCGCTAGGCCTTCTGGGTGGCCCTAAAACTGCGGAGCCTCTGAACATGGGTACTGTCTTACGCAAGCGTGTTACGCTGACTGGCAGCACGCTACGTAGTCGCTCGCTGCCTTACAAGGCACGGCTGGCGACAGAGTTTCAACAGAACGCCATGCCCCTCTTTGCTGCTGGCCAGGTCAAGCCCATCGTTGACAGTGTATTTAGCATTGGCGAAGCCACCGCTGCCCATGACCGGATGTCATCCAATAAGAACATTGGCAAGATTATCCTCACCTTCTAGAGTCGCTCAGGCAATGAAAGCACTTAGCAGCACAATATCCTGCTCTGCAACGTTGTCATGAATGATTCTGCACTGGAAGAGAATGCTACTGCCTAGTGTAGCGTACCAGTTAAAAGTTGATACATACTTGCAGCTCTGCACTCGAGACACCTGACAGGCATTTGCTACAGAAGCGTAGAACGCATACATGTGCAGCACTGTCACAATTTTAGCTCTGAAGCTGGTCTTCAGATTGAGTTATTCACTATCCAGCTTCCGCTTTAGTTTTAGTATGTGGAAACTAGTTTGATACAATCGTGTGCCTTCCTTTGGTGAAAACGCCTCCGATGCTGTGAGTTATTTCACTATCCAGCTTTCGTTTTAGTTTCAGTATGTGAAAACGAGTTTGATACAATCGTGTGCCTTCCATGTGCAACTCCTTGGACGACAGAAAATGTCCCCCCCTGAATCAATATGTGACAAGGAATAGACCTCATAGTACACTTCAAAGTTATTGTTACGCTCAGTACTCCCTGATGCCAGTTTGTTTGTTCTGATTGGGAGTTCGAACTACGATGCACTGCAGCACAGTGTAGTGCAGTACAGTAGAGTCGCACGCTGAAGAACGTGGAGCCCAAGAACGTCCAGCCTGAAATTTTAAGAACGCAACAGCCTAAAGCTAAGAACGGCGGTGTTAGTTTTCTGGCATCTTGTGGGATACATATGATCCAGTACGGATTGTTTCTAAGAACGTGCTATAAGAACGTAGCCAGATTTCATGAAAAATAAGAACGTCCCAGGCTAACCCCTTGGAAACAACGTTCTTGGGCATGCGACTCTACTGTACGGGAGCGCAGGGCTCTTGACCACTGGTAAAAGAGCACTCTCATGAGATAACCACGGCCGGTGCGGTTCTGACGCCCTTGCATTGTACTTCAAAGTACAGATGAAGCCGGCATCAGTAAATTTTCCTGACTGAGAGGGCCGAGGTTGATTGTGTGCAAAAAGGTGCGGGCCGGTGCATGTATCGTAAAAAAAGGTTCGGCTTTATGAAGCAACCTGTGGCTGTGTGTACTCGTATTGCAGGACCGGCAGCCAGCATTGATATGGTCTGGCAATATCTTATAACTATCCACACATTGTGGATCATACAAGCCAACACCTATCTCAATCACACTTGTACTCTCAGTCCACAGTAGATTGTCTACTTGTCAAGCAACTGCAGTGTATACCAAAGACAGTGCCGAACGGACTCATGCACTACTGTATGTAGGACATGCAAGTGCCGGCATTCCAGTGAATGGAACTGAGCACAAACCAGTGCGACAAGTCTGGCCGCCCACACTTGATTGTGTTGTTTATTCTACTGCATTTCGGCAGCCTTGATTTACTAGTAACGTACTTGAAGTACACATTTTGCTGCAAAGCGATCTTGGAAGCGACACAGTGTGTGCATGTGTGTGAAGGGGGGGGGCTCAACAGTACTTTGTGACAGTAGGAAGAAAAGAAAAAGAAATTCACGGTTCGCATCCGTAGGAATGCCCCCGCCCTCAAGGCGCAGATGCAGCTCCTAAAGCGGTGGGAGGTGAGTAGATCAGACCCACCGCCAAGTGGTCAAAGACTTTGCCCTGGTATCCTCTGTTTCTCAACCACGGTCTGAGACCACCTCACTATGCCTACCTGCCACCTGCTATAAAACTGTAACCAGTAAACACGTACGTGGGCACGCGCGCTTGAGTGTATGGGTGTGCGAGACTGTAAGTACACATCCAGTCAGAACAACGGTCTAGTTTACGAGTACAGATCGTTGCTACTCCGAGCCGTCATCCGGCAACTACCGTAATTTCACAAATTTTCGGTGTACTATTATTTTCGGTACTTTCGGTAGATCTGCCCATATATAATTATGGTATTTCATACCTAAAAATTCCAATAAACCGAACAAACACTAACACACATAATTCAATAGGGAACTGCTTCTCTGTACCTAAAATTTCGGTATACCTAACCTGGCCTTTTGCCCTCATACCAAAAATATTGACTGCTTATAGAGGTTATGCAAGTGCTGTCATGGTGGTGAACTAGCAGAACCCCTTATGGGAGCTGAGTATACAGCATGAGTCGGCGGTTTTGCTTGAGCTAGTGCATCGCTGTGTCGCTACTTTTCCAAAGCATCTCAACCGATGCTGTAACCAACCTCTATTAGTCTATTGGTGGTTTAGCGTGTGCGCTAAGCCCTGTTAACGAACGTGGAACATCTACCACTCATACTTAGTCTGATGATCATGCATCTGATTATGATGTCATTGCTATCCCCTACCACCTCGCCCATTGCCGCACCAGCACCAGCATCAGCTCCTCTCCCGCTGGGGCAGCCTTCCCCGATGCACTTGGCTTGCGCAGCCGGCTCTCCAGGACTCCCCGTCATCCCTCCACGGCTACGGGAACGTATCACACGAGGTGAGTTTGTCGAATTTGGGGACTTGTTGCCTGAAGCCATGTCCGGCAGTAGTGATGTCCTGCAGTTGTCGTTGGTGAACGGCAGGTCCGTTGAGCTGGTGCAGAGCTCGTCCACTCCCCAGCCCTCCAAGCGCCGAGTCCATGACTTGGCGACGTGGTTAGAGGCCTTCACCTTGTTCACCAGAGTCCTGGTCGATGCGTCGCCGGACCAAGCTCCAGATTTGCTGGCGTACCAAGCCAACATCATCGAGGCCAACAACAATTATCTGACCGACGCGTGGCTGACCTATGACCGTCGTTTCCGTGCTGGTCTTGCTGCCATGCCGCACCTGTATTCCTGGCGGCAACTGGACCCTAACCTCTGGCAGTCCTGCTTCACGAGCCGCGGGCGCCCTATCTGCTCGCGTTGTTCTCTCGTGCACCCATCTCCAGCCCCGCATTGCCCCTTTCGTGGAGGGCTCCCTCTTGCGCAGCACGCAGGCGGGAGCCAGTCAGCCACCAGCCCAGCTCCTCGTCACGATGGCCGCCAGATCTGCCGGAATTACAACAACGGCGCCTGCACATACCCGTCCTGCATACGGGCCCATGTCTGTCTGTCATGCCGCGGCAAACACCCAAAGAAGACTTGCACCCGAGCGGCCTCTCAGTCTTCCCAGTGATGTCGTCACTCCAGTCAACGTGCCTCGGCTAACTGCACTGCTAGCTGCTCACCCTGATGCCCTGTTTCGTGATTATGTATGTGCTGGCATGTTTAACGGCTTCTCGATTGGTCACACCACTCCTCTGGTATCATGCATTCAATCTGTCAATCATCCGTCTAGTCTCTGATAAACAATTTGTCACCCTGTACCTACAGTCTTGTTGCGATGCTGGGGAAACAGCTGGTCCGTTTGCTGAGCCGCCATATCAGCTGTTTCAAACCTCGGGTTTGGGCCTGATCCCAAAATCCAATGGCAAATTTCGCCTCATCCATGACCTATCCTCCCCCACTGGCCGCAGTGTCAATGATGGTATTTCCCGGGAGTCATTCAGCTTGGAGTATGACACTGTCGATTCGGCTATCTCCTATATCATGAAGTTAGGCCGTGGTTGCTACCTGACCAAAGTGGACATTCGAAACGCCTTCCGATTATGCCCTGTTGCCCCCTCTGACTGGCACTTGTTGGGTATCTCTTGGGATGGTCGTTACTATTTCGAAAAAGTCCTCCCGTTCGGCCTTCGGTCAGCTCCGTACATATTTGACAAGTTTGCATCTGCCCTTCATTGGGTTCTGGAGGACACATGCCGCCTTCCCCATCTCATTCATTATCTGGATGACTTCCTGAATGTATCGCCTCCCAGTCCTCCTCTTGCCCAGCACCAGAAGTCACTACTGCTCGACCTGTTTGCATATTTACAGGTCCCAGTTGCACCTGAGAAGGTTGACGGCCCCTCTACGGTTCTCACCTTCCTGGGCTTAGAGCTGGACACAATGGCTCTGGAGATCCGCCTTCCACCCTCAAAGCTGACTAAGCTATCTACCACCGTGTCGGCCCTCGTCAAATCCGGCCGGGTTCAGAAACGCGACCTCGCCTCCGTATTGGGCAAACTCTCGTTCGCGTCCAGAGCTGTACCAGCTGGTCGCACATTCCTGAGACGCCTGTACGACCTGGACAGAGCAACTCGATCAACACCATTGCACCAATGGCTACGCATTTCGGCATCGGCAATGGCAGACCTGTTGTGGTGGGCAGAGGCCCTGACCATATGGAATGGGAAGTCATTCTTCCTGGTGGATGAGTGGACGCCAGCCCCCGACATGCAACTACAGACTGATGCCAGCGGCACTCACGGTTATGGTGCCTTCTACAACGGCCGATGGCTGAGAGGAGAGTGGACAGCCCAGAACGAGAACGAGAACATTGAGTTCAAAGAAATGTATGCTATCATAGTTGCCTGCGCGACCTGGGGTTCGGAGTGGAGCAGGCGACGCATTCAGTTTCAGTGTGACAACAAGGCCGTGGTGGACTGTATACGCTGCGGTACCTGCCGTTCACCGCCAGTCATGACACTTATCCGGGCATTGTATCTGCTGTGTATTGAGCATGACTTCTTGGTGTCAGCTGTCCACATTCCTGGTGTCACTAACACTGTCGCCGATGCATTGTCTCGCAATTTGCTGCAGGTATTCAGGTACCAGGCCCCGGAAGCAGCAGCCGAGCCAGATCAGCCAGTCTTGCCAACTCTCCGTTGACAGACTCCGTGCTACAGCTAGCAGCACTGGCAATAGCACCATCCTCCCGCCGGACGTATTCTACCGCCGAGACCCGCTACTTCCAGTTCTGCCAAGTGCCTGCCTGCAACCCATTGCCGGGCGACGACTTTACTTTGTGCTATTTTGCTGCCGAGTTGTTCAGGACTCTTCAGCCTCGATCTGTCCGTGTCTACATGTCGGCAATCCGCAACCTTCATGTGGAACTTGGCTTTGCTTACCCGTCGGGCCCAACAACTCTCCTCGCTAGGGTCCTGCGGGGCATCGACAGGTCGTCATCGACACAGCGTCATCGTCTGCCGATAACCACTCCACTTCTCAGGGAGATCTGCCGGCATGTTGCCGTTCCACGCATGCGGCACCCTCACGACAAGGCCATGCTAAGGGCAGCTTTTTCCTTGGCGTTTCATGGGTTCTTCCGTTGTGGAGAACTGACTGCTGGCCTGAGGCGATGTGATGTGACGATCAGTACTGACCAGCGGTCGTTATCGGTAAACGTGCGCTCATCTAAGACGGACTCCAACAGCACGGGCCACACAGTATTGGTTGGAGCCAGCACGGACGCACTGATCTGCCCAGTGCAGGCCATGGCAAACTACCTGGCGTTTCGCCCCGGCGGCGACCATCTGTTCACTTATGCTAATGGCCAGCCGCTTACAAGAAATGCAGTGTCCTCTGAACTGCGCAACCTGCTGCCACTCTGTGGGGTCACGGACCCGAGTGCATATGCCAGTCACTCTTTCCGGATTGGCGCCGCAACATCAGCGGCCATGGCAGGTGTCCCCGAACACATCATCCGTATCATGGGTAGATGGCGCAGTGATGCGGTCCACCGCTACATCCGGGCTGCTACAGCTGACACCCTGCGGGTGTCACGTCAATTAGCTGCAGTTCAAAGTCATCAATGGTAGCTGCGGGTTAGTGACCACATCATGCCTGAACTGCTTAGCTTTAGCTTTACATTGCTGCTGTCAGTACAGCACAATACACCAGTCGTATTTCATTATTACTCTCATGCCATATTGGGGATATTGGGAACGGGCAGTCTATCTCCGCAGCTGGCTCGTTTCAATCACTACCGGTCGCAGCTCCTGCCCACGGCAGGCCGACCGTCTCTCGTTCACACTCTGTGTGCTCCAGGTCACAGCTCCTGCGCAGAGCAGGCCGACCTGTCTGTCTCTCTCTCTCTCACACACACTATGTGTGCACCGGGTCACAGCTCCTGCGCAGAGCAGGCCGACCTGTCTTTCTCATGCACGCCAGCTGCTCCGCCCAATATCCCTGATATGCCAACCAGAAAACAATGTGTTCTGAGCCGGGTGCATGCCTGTATGTGGAGAGTGCGTTAATGGTGGTTTAGCGTGTGCGCTAAGCCCTGTTAACGAACGTGGAACATCTACCACTCATACTTAGTCTGATGATCATGCATCTGATTATGATGTCATTGCTATACATGCGCAGCGCGCGCCACTCTCCCACGCGTGCATTCCAAATCTTGCTTTAGAGAGAGAGAAGGAGAAAAGAGAGACTCCTTTGTCACTTTTGCTTTCCGACGACTTGACTGTTCACTGGTTTGTCCGTCAGTTGTCAATTTCCCTTTCCCTCCCAACCCCATTCGACTGGGGATCACTATCTCTCCGTCACTGTCACCATAATTTCCTCAATAACAGTGTCAGTACAACTCTTGTCAATATACTTATATCGGGTGAGGGCAGTGTATCTCCGCAGCTGGCTCATTTCAATCACTACCGGTCGCAGCTCCTGCCAACGGCAGGCCGACCGTCTCTCGTTCACACTCTGTGTGCTCCAGGTCACAGCTCCTGCGCAGAGCAGGCCGACCTGTCTGTCTCTCTCTCTCTCTCTCTCACACACACACACTATGTGTGCACCGGGTCACAGCTCCTGCGCAGAGCAGGCCGACCTGTCTTTCTCATGCACGCCAGCTGCTCCGCCCAATATCCCTGATATGCCAGCCAGAAAACAATGTGTTCTGAGCCGGGTGCATGCCTGTATGTGGAGAGTGCGTTAAAGGCGATTCATATGACATATAAACTCATGTGTATCACGCTTTATCCATAGAGATAACTATACTCGTTCGGGGAAGCGCGAGCAAATATTTTTGAACTTGGACATGAGCCCGACTAGTGCCCACATGTGTGTGCTTTGCGCGCGATCAAAACCAATTTAAAAGTACACGAGTTTTCTCTATCGAGCCACTGCCGTGTGCAAGATTTCCTAAGTCTTGCGTACGTGAGAATCCGCTGGGTCGTTTGTCCACTTCTACATGACTGGCTGATTGATTGTACACAAATGCGCTACGTGCATTCATACGTTGTGTGAATCGCCCATATTAAAATTTAATGCAAAAAAAGGGTTCTTTTTCACTTTATTTGAGTATATTAAAACATCAAGCTGTCGTATCCGCTCCATCTTGCCCTTGCATGAAGATTGTAGCGGCATACTTATATTTTGATAGGATTTCTTCCCCATTCTTTGTCAATGATGCCCTTATAATCTAATTGTGTTAAAATTTCAAATCATTCAGAAATTAAATTGCACACTTACACGACTAGGGCGGCAAGAGAGCTCTGTACGTCCACATCAAAGGGTTGATCCGCACCCATTGGATAATACGAAACAACGTCCTCCCTGACGCCGCAATGGAACAAACAAAACTACCTAAGTATGTATTGGGTCTAAGTTGGAATTTCAAATCAGATTTTCCCACAAAATTAGAAGTGCCCCGCATGGTTTTTACACGAAATGTAATGACGTCATGTCTACATAACATGTTTTGTGCATGTGTACCAGGGAGTCGTACTCAAACTAGTTTGAGTACGACTCCCTGATGTGGGATGTGTGTAAAGCAGGGAGTAGTAAAATACTTTGTATTTTACTACTCCCTGGTGTAAAGGGAGATTTCCGGGATGGCCTGTGCCTCCGGTACGGCTGGACACCTCCTCGGCTCCCAAGCCTCTGCGTGTGCAGTAAGCCGCTGAATGTGAGTCACGCCCTGTCGTGCCCGTTTGGTGGCTTCCCGACGCTGCGACACAACGAGGTGAGGGACGTTGCGGCTAGTGGTGTGTGGGGTGGCCGATTCGAGCGCATCTTTATTGATGTACGGGTGTTCAACCCTTTTGCGTCTTCGAATCGTGCCACCTCCCTCGCTGCTAGCTACAGACGCCATGAACAGGAAAAGCGCCGGAAGTACGAGGAGCGAGTACGTGAAGTTGAGCATGCCTCCTTCGTGCCCGTTGTGCTCTCTGCCTCTGGTGGCTATGGCAAGCATGCCAATGCTCTTTTCACGCGGATCGCCTCTCTCCTGGCTGAGAAGAGTACGGAGCCATACGGGCAGGTTATCTCCTTGCTGCGCTGCCGCCTTGGGTTTGCCCTGGTGCGTTGTGGTGCTATGTGCCTGCGTGGCTCAAGGAGCATGTTTGCTCCTGCCATGCCTGAGTCCCCTGCTGTGCTAGTGGCGGCGGAGGCACGCATCCAGTGAACCTGCACAGTGCAGTGATCCTACTGAGTGACAGACTCTGTAAATACTGTATAATGATGATTCGTTTTTATTATGTGTTGATTCTTCACAAAATGTGTTATTTGCCCGTACATGAGTGTCATTGCAATGCTGTTCAAAAAAAAAAAATGTAGTCAGGAACTCCCTGATGTGTACCAGGCAGGGAGTCGTATTTTACGACTCCCTGATGTGTACGTAGATCTACGTGTACGTGTGGGAGCCTGACTGATCAGCCTGAGATCAGCCTGAGCTGTGTGCAATGGTGTGAGCTACAAGTAATTAATTTGTAGCTGTCATGTCTGTGCATGTGCGTGTACGTGTGTACCAGGGAGTCGACTTTTTGGTGGGACTCCCTGGTGTGTGGTGTGTACGACTCTCTGGATCCGGATATCCGGATATACATGTAGCAAGAGGCAAGACTAACAAGAGTCGCGTACATGTTGCCCACTTGTCTCCTGGCGGCGAGGATTGCGTCAGGCATGAACTGACTGAGGTGTAGCACGCCCCTCGCCATCATTGCTAGATACGTTTGACTACTGCTAGTGACTAGTAGTAGTAGTAACGACAGCTACTAGTACTCTCTGTTGTTGACGATACCGGTCTGCACCTCTTGTCTTCTTGAGCCTAAAGTCAAGACCTTCGCATGGCCTACGCATTGCAGGCACAGCATTCTTGACCCAGCTCACACTCGTACTCGACTCTCCTCTTCCAAACATTGCTTTTGCACAACATACGAGAGTGAGCTTTCTACGTTTGGACTCCACTCATCCGCATACATGTAGCCAAGAGGGTTATGTACTCTTGATGTAGCTGCTACCACCCGGCACCCGACCGGATCTGGTTCTTCGCCACCTCATGCATATCAACAGTTACTATTGCTTCCTGCTGCTCTGGCGTAGTGTAGCCACACACGACTTCATGCGCATGCCTACTCTACGTCTTCGTCAGTACTAAGTTGTATTGTATGATTGTGTAACCCATAAGTCATAACCATCCTGGTCGATCGTAGGGTGCCACGCACCATTGTGCACAATCAGCAGCAAGGAGAGAGAGAGAGAGAGAGAGAAAAAAATCCTTGGCCCAGTCTTTGATGTTGGTGAACGGAGGCGACCACGGGGGCGGGGCTACTAGTACTAACCTCTAAAACTGACTTTCTCTATTTCACCCCACCTAGAACACAGACGAGCCTGCCTGCCTTCAACCTATAAGCCTCTGTCCTTTCCTTCTTCTTCATCTCACAATCTAGTCACAACTTTCTGCAGTCTGACTTGACTTATCAATGTCCTCCAGACCTGTTGCACTAGTTGTCGTGTGTGCCTACACTTCAGAGGGAAGCTACTCTTCACGGTTACATGAATGTACATGTCCCCGATGAAGGAGCACCACCATGACCACCGGCGTCTGTGCGCTCGTGTAGCACATCAGACAGGAATACAGTGAAACTTGCCAAGGCGACCACTCGGATAAGGCGAACACCTGTCCCACAAGACAACTGAATCCAGGACCAAGAGGTGCTATTTCCAGTCAAATGACCCTGGATAAGGAGACCACCTCGCCATAGAGACCACATTTTTGAAGGTCCCTTGAGCGGTCGTCTTAGACAGGTTTCACAGTCTGTACTAACTAAAGTCTTCATCTTCTTTGCAATGCTCCGAACAAGTAACCGCTTGATTGCATACCGTTTTCTGGTTTTCACCTCGTGAGTTCTATAAAAAGTAGCAACACTCTTGCTGTCTTCAGTGGTCTTGGTTTCCCGATCGAGGATGACTAATGTCTAGTAATGACAGTAGTGACTGTGCCGCAACAAGGCAAGGCTAGCTCCAGTGCGCGCGCGGCCGAGGGCGTGCATTATTAATTTTTGTCCAGTTCCAGTATGACTTGTTGACTTATAATTATTATTACTTTCTAAACTTGTAGTTGTCGTTGTACTCACTGACTCAGTCTGTGTAGTAGATCTATGTCATCAGTATGTGGACCATGGTGGACGGCGCACAGACTAGTGCAGCAGTAGTGGAGTAGCAAACAAGTAAAGCGCGAAACACTTGATTCATGGCTTGCTTGTCTATGCTATGTCACAGTATGTGCCATGGCATGGCCGTATGGGTGCTGCTACTGACGTCTGTGCTAGCTTGTACACACTCTTATTGATGGTTATTCCGGTACAAACTGACTGCGTTACTTCACGAAGGTTTTGCTTGTCGGCATCATGTATTATGTCGGATTGTCGACCTCCTACCACAGTACCAGAGATCCCGAGAGTCCCTTTGTAAACTAACTTGTAATTGTTTGGTATTCTTCTAATCAACATTACCGATTTATCCTAGCTAGTAGCAAACTGGATTTGTCATGATTGTGACCTTGAAGTCGAACTCGAAGGCACCATCGTCTGATCGTGTAACTAGGAAAAATATTCAAAATACACCTGTTTGGTTGCTGGCACTCGGTCATAATTGAGCGCGATCCAGGTCCATTATCATCCAAAGCAGTGCGGCTGCTCGCCATTGGACCTCGTGCAAGACGTGCGCACCATAGCGCACGGGCGATTTGTCTGCGTTACGTCGGAAGGGACGTTTGATGAGGAACAGTACTTTCTCGCTGCTGTGCATACGAGCCGCGCTAACTATCGCTATGTCGTATTTAGACTACACCAACGACGCCAGCGGCACTGGTGAGGCTATTATGTGACCAGCCCATGCAAGAGTTGGCCCATGTCGCTAGCTAGCTGATATGAATATTGCATAACGTTACACGAGGACGTGACTGCGTAGCCATCTTTATTCAGCTTGGCCAATGAATGGTTGGGGTGGATGAAATTGGGAGAGGGGGGGGGGGGGGGGGGGGGGGGGGCGCAGCGTTCCCTCAGCTGGCAGTCACCATCAAATCCCTGCAGCTCTTTCGATGCTCTGCATGCCTGCACTGCCTGGGAGACTGGTATGAAAAACGTGTACTCTACACTGCAGCTACAGCCAGCCTCATTTACCCAGTCCCTGTCTACCAGTCTGCGGCCCGCTCGTGAAAATTCAAAAGAAGTTAGATAAACACATCATAGTAAACAGACAATTTGGCTCGCATGCAAGCGCAGTGAATGCAGGTCTACAGCATACACCCAGTGCAACGCCACCCGTTCGAGGTCTGAAGCAAATAGAACTCTGCGGTGTGTCTGCATGAGTGCAATGTATATCACGCATGAGCACTTACTTTCACGCAAAGTCCCGCGGCACATGCTCATTGAAATAGCTCGCACTCGGCATAGACTTTTGTCACGGGCATCACACGACCATGCAATGTTACAGTAAGGCAAAATCTTAAAAAGGAGCTGGTTGTCTTGCTGCTAGTTAGCCAGATTGACTATGAATACTACAAATAGAACTAGCAATGAGACGTTCAAGTCAAGATTTGTAGGGGAAATCGTACCCTTTGTAGGATTTTACTATACACAGTAGCCTAGGTCATTTGTCGGTAAGAAGTAATGTAACCCTAGGCTGGAGAAATAGTCTATGAGACAAGCATCGGAATGAAAAATCAACCAGGCCCAGCCATGGGGTCTTGTGTGCAAGGCTGCAAAACGCGTACAGAGTAGATCTTTCGTGACGGGCATCCACTAATCAGGGGCGTCGTAAGATATTTCAGGGTGGTACGGTCAGCCACACCCGAGGTGTAGGGGGCGGGGGTCTCTGCTGAAGACATTTGAAGATTTAGAGCCCAAATCATTTGATTGATTCACGGATACCTGCGACAAAATAGTGATACGGCCCAAGTCAAGACCGTCAGGGTTCTAGCCAAAGGGGGGGGGGGGTAGGAGGGCGCTGCCCCCCCCCCCCATACTCTGTTTGCGTGCCCCCATGTGGAAAAGTGCCCCCCCCCCTCCCACCTACTCTTTTTCCGATTTTTGTGTTTTCAGGCCATTTTACGAAAATGCAGTCGATAGTCACTCCTAAAGGGTTCATAAGGGCACATTTGTCTGGGGGTAAATTCGGGGGTTTGCCCCGTACGTGGCATTTTGCATGGCAAGACAATTTTGGAACATGAAAAATGGATTTCGGGGTAACTGTGTCTCCCATGCCCCCCCCCCCCCCCTACTACTTTGACCTGGCTAGAACCCTGGACCGTAGTGTGTCTGACGCCCTGCATTTGTATTACTTCCGACCCTCTCAGCATTGTCCACCTTCCAGCTCCTCAGGGTCAGTTCTGTGCCCAGTTTGGTGGTATTTTTCATGTGCGGGCAATGCACGGTGGATACATAGCACGAATGAAACACTCGGTACCGTGCTGAGTGGTGAATCAAGTACAGGTGAAACCTGGTTTCAGCGACCACGCATGGTTCCAGCCCAAAGTGGTCTTATAAACAGGTGGTCTTTCAAAGCAGGTGATCTCCCTATATGGTGATATTGGTATCAAATGAATCCTCGCACTGCATGCTAGCTGTGCATTGGTGAAGTGCATAACAGGGGGAGTGATGTACTGATACATGTACATGTACATCACTAGTGCACTGTACTACTTGTAGTGTACAAGTACATGTACATGTATGTGGTGGCACTGAGAGACAGCACAAGAAACCAGAACCAGAGAGAAGCTGTACGTTGTTGTTTATTTGAATTCGAGCTACCATACAGCTAAGTAAGGTACAAAAAAAGCCCAACCTTGCCCCTGCCAGTTCTGCCAAAACTTCGGAAAACGATTTTCAGATCGAGTACTGAAGTCGTGAAGTGATCGTTGAACTGGCGATCGGTACCAGTTGTAAGCCGGTCGCTGGTCGCGTCGAGCGAGTGGTCGCTGAATGCGAGTCAGAATGTACGTGAAACGGACGGTGCCAGACAAATACGGTCGTCCACAGCATGTGGTCGCTGAGTCCAGGTGGTCTTTGGAGCAGGTTTTACCTGTACTGTAAACCCGGGGGGCCCGATATCAGTGTCAGTAAACTTTCGCGATTTCTCAGAGCCAGCGAGTTTACGATGGCAAATATTCGCGGAACACTGTGGCCACACGCATATACCCACTGTTGAAGTTTGGTTTCACGCTAGTTAATATGCGCGATACACTCTTCCTGAAACCCCCCGCGAACACTCATACTTAGCGAACAGTAGGCAGTTTTCAGTGCTGTCCAATATCAGAGCATGTTGCTTGCTAGTGTAGGACCGAAGTGATTATCGATGGCTGTGATGTTTATTAGTATCTAACTTGTTATACATGTATGTGTGCACCTCTTTGTGTTGTCTAGCCTTCCTTCCAGGCTTTCTGGATGTGGATCTCACAAGTCCAGCTGCTGCTGCACAAGGCTTGCAGCCTGGTGTAACTAGCTCCGCTGTTAACGAACTGGCGGGTGGCTTCCCATCAACAATAAATCCATTCCCTAGTACGAACTACTCTGCACTCGGTGCAGGTGGCATCAACAATGCCGGCAGTACTAATTCGGGGCCATTTAACGTTGGCGATCCGCTGTTTGCTGCTGCTGCGCAGCTGGACATGGCATTGGGGCAGCCGCAGCAGCATCAACAACAAGTGCACCAGCCACTTCTTCATCATCAACAACCGCATCAGCAGCCTCCTCATACGTTTCACAACCAGACGATGGGTGGTACTGGAATGTTTTCTACTTCAAATTATCCGAACAGCAGGCTGTCTCAACCTGGCCAGTGGAGGCCGATGGGGCAAGCTGTGCCCACGGATATGTTACGGACTACCCCATCGCCTGCGCCGTCTGCCACGAATTCTCTTCCGGGGTCGAATGCATCAACTCACATGCCTGAACGAGCTTGCTTGGTTTGTGCAGATGAAGCCCTTGGCCGTCACTTTGGCGTTCTGACGTGCGAGGCATGCAAATCCTTCTTCCGACGAAGTGTTCGCCACTCTGCTCAGTATTTCTGCCGGTACAATCGGGTTTGTCACGTCGCCAAGCAATCTAGAAACAAGTGCCAATACTGCCGCTATCAGAAGTGTTTACGTGTTGGCATGCAGCCAGATGGTAAGCTAAGCTGCTGACAGTTATATGCATACTAATGTTATGTACGAGTACCGTAAAGTCGCGGATAAAAGCCGGGCCTATAAGCATATAAGCCGCTTTCTGCCTCAGGCTTTAATGCAAACCATGCTTGTATTCAAACCATGCTTGTATTCAAACCATGCTTGTATTCAAACCATGCTTATATGCAGCACTGATATTTTTGCCAGGCTTGTATGCACGCTTCTACGCGCGACACGCGTATATCTACCACTGACTACCGGTATGGCGGCAGTTTTACTATGCACCGTACATACCGCATGCACTCTTCACGTACCCGATCCGCGCTTGCATAGAAGCCAGGCTTCTACGCGCGACAGGCTTATATGCATTTGACCCGTTTGATCTTCAGGCTTCTATCCGCGATGTGCTTGTATGCAAACCCGGCTTTTATCCGCGACTTTACGGTACTCGCACAACACTAGCACAAGTAGAGGTATAATGTTCGGACAAAGCATGGATGCCGGTGCACAACCATCATGGGCAGACAGACACCCACTCTACTCTCACACGTGTGAAGGCACTTGTATGCTTGGGTGCTCGACTGGAGAAGCCTAGGAAGTACACAAACACACACAAACTGTAGGCGTTTGAATTTCGCTGCCAATGTCATCTGTGTTTTCTCCCCAGCTGTTCAAGAAGAGCGCAATCCTGCAACGGGCAAAGTATGCGGTTCTCGCAAGGAGGACGATTCGCCAATCGGTTCTCCGGTATCCTCGGTACAGCAAGTAGCCGGGTCGGTAGTCGCCGCCTCGCCCGTGTCCTCCTGGGGTATGGCTGCCTCGGTGCCGGCTGGCTCCAAGAATATCACCACCCTGCTGTCGAGAAGTCCTACTGATGGTCTGGGCAGCGCTACCGCACAGCTGACTCTTCCTGCGCTGCTCGACGCGGAGAGGGCATGGGAGGACGACAAGGAGACCAAGACGCCCATTACCACCCCGGCCGACTTCGGTGACATCGTGGCCACCACAAAAGACCAGCTGTTCCTTTCCATTGCATGGGCAAAGAATGTCCCAGCATTTAGTTCTCTGCACGTGGATGATCAGGTATGGATTGTCAACTGTACTCGTCTTCTATCAGTGACTGACAGTGCTGCACGTACCATGTACCACTGATGTACTTGTAGTTTTAGTTGAACTGTTTCATGAGCAGTGGCTATCAACTGTATAGTGCTGAGAGATAGCCATGCATGCAGCTATTCTGCTCGTCTGCCGGGGTGCTCTCACCAAAATAGAAAGAGTTCCGTGACTTGTGAAATGAGGAAGTTTCATGGCCGCTGGCTCATTATTGCAGGGTGTGTAGCAAGTTCGAGTCCGACCCTAGTGCATAAGTTCAACCAGTCGAGGGGGGGAGGGGGGGGGGGGGAAATCATAATGTACTAAGGTTGCGTTTGTTCGGTGCCATTCCGCCACCATTCCAAAGCCATTCCGCCGTGTTTTGGTTCCGGAGCGTTTGTTTGATGCACTCGACAGCGTTTGTTAGGTGCAATTTCGATTCCGGTCGCGGAATGAAGGGGGCAGAATCGATTCTGGCGATTCCTAAGAAAAAATGGAATGAGGTCTCATTCCGAGTGGAATGAAAATGCGCGGAGGGGCTTCGTCGCTGCTGCATACCTCCCCAACAAAACTCCAAACATTATTATCGATATACAGAAATGTTGGCGGACATCGTCCAGGGTATACATGGTATAGGCTGGTACTGTAACCTCGGCATAGTAACTCAGGCGCGTGCTCGGCGATGGGCACGGGGGGCACGTGCACCCCCCAAAACTTTTCAATCTGGGTAATTGCAATTGTAATGTATGCAAATATGCTCTAAAATTCAAGAAAGGTTGCAAACAAATTGCAGAAAACTGCCGGGGGGGGCTCCCCTCGGCTCCCGTGCACCCCCCTAGTTGGGGGGCCGAGCACGCCCCTGTAACTATTACTTGTTCGTGGTATATTGACCCTTCGCTGCCCGGGAAAGTGTTCGCCCGGGATTGTTGATGAACTGGAAATATGCCCTCGCACTTCAGATCTTCATCGTCGTCGAGCAGGGCCTCTAGAAACACAGGGAGGCAAGCCAGAACTATTTTTTGAGCCCGACTATCCATAATGGCACAAGTGACCCAAAGAAGCACCGAGCCTGTCACTTCACTTTTTCTTACAACAGTGCCTCGTCTCTGTCAAATAAACACGAGAGCTAGAGACGTTTCTGTGACTGATACTAGGTCGAATAGCATGATGAAGTAGCGGCCAAACGCCACCTGCAGGCACCCTAGTTACGGGCGCTCGTTGATCTACGCCGTGCTTGGCCGCTCCTTCATCATGACTGTCAGGGACATGCAGAAACTTACGGAAGCAAATAGCAACTACCAGGACTGGCATGCAGTAGTCTTCGCAAGGCTGCAAACAACGGGATCTAGAACATGGTTCTTACTCAAAAACAAAACATTCGACCAGAGTGGCGCAAAACTTTTGCCAGATTCTCGAATGCATGCCAGTGCGTTTGTTTGCTACACTCATTCCGATTCCGCGATGGGTACCGACGTCATTCCATGCCCAATCCTGTACTTTTCGAAGTACCTCTTTTGTATGGCCCTGATTTTACAACGTGACATCCCGGTTCTTGCTTCGCTAAGTGTTATGCAGTGAGTTTGGAGATGTAGTGGAGCCGTGTACTTTCACCTCTCTCTCTCTGTTGTCTCTGTCTGTGTGTGTGTGTGTGTCTCTCTCTCTCTGTGTCTCTGTCTGTCTGTCTGTCTCTCTCTCTGTGTCTCTGTCTGTCTGTCTCTCTCTCTGTTTCTCTCTCTCTGTCTGTCTGTCTCTCTCTCATTTCTTGTTATTGTCGTTTCCCTTTCCTTCTGCGCCTGTGTTAGATTCATTCCATGAACAAGTGGTGCACTTTGCTGTGTGTTTGTTCTTTAGGCTCTCATCCTAAAGAGTGTGTGGAATGAGCTGCTCACGCTCCAGCTAGCATTCCGCGCTTCTCCTTTTGAGAACACACTGATCCTCGGCAGCGGTCAGCTGCTGTATCGGGATAGAGGCAACCCTGATATTTGTCGTCTTGTCGGGCGCTTCATTGATGAGATTGTAACACCCTGCAAGGTAATGGGACTGGAGATGGCGGAGCTTGTGTCGATGAAAGCGATAGTATTGTTCAATCCCGGTAAGTGCGCGCTGAGATACAGTGTACATGTAGAGACCGACACCAGCGGCTAGGCTGTGCTCATAAACACTGTAATTTTTATGGTAACTGATCCTACTGACGTGTAACAGTGTACCTGCTGCAGGCGACATGTCGACCTACATACTGCATGTTCATTTGTGTATTTGACATGTGTGTCCAGTACCTGCTAGAGAGACACGTGGGCAGGGTCAGTGACCTGGTCGAGAGGGTGTGTGGACATGCTTAAAGAAATCAGCCGGGTACGCACTAGTGAGGTGACAAGCTGGGATGACCACGAACAATTATTGCGTATGTGTATGTGCGTCTGTCTCTGTGTATGTTGTGGGTGTGTGTGTGTGCACGGGCATGTGTGGTTTGTGTTTCTGCAACTGCGTATGTGTCTGTATGTGTTTGCATGTGTGCCGTATGCCTTGTTAGATTGTCCCAAGCTTTTGGATGCAAAGAAAATTGAGCAGTTGCAGGAGCAGTGCATGGAGACGCTTGACGAGTATTGTCGCTCTCGCTTTCCGGAGCAGAAGCTGAGATTCTCGAAAATCCTGCTGCGCCTTTCCGCAGTCCGCTCGATTACCACCGAGACGAGGGACTATATCATTCAGCACCGGCAACACTCCAATGTCCAGGTGGACTCGTTCGTATTAGAGATGCTTGGCGTGGAGGTTGCTGATGAACCACCCAACTCAGCGTAAGTCAGTGTGGAAGGTGAATACTCTGCTGAAGTGGTGGGAGCATGGACTGACATACTAGGTTGATAGATCACAGCACCGCCCTTGCCACTGCTCACATTTCTCAGCGGGTATTGTGATTGTTGTCTCAAAGCCACATGGCTACAACGGATACGACTTCGGAGCACTACCTGATTCGTCTTGTCCAGATCCGCCCTGCGTACTCTGTTCGCTCCGGCTGGTCTCTCTTCCTTTCAATTCGTCTCAATTTCGTCTTGTAGTTTGCGACACGTAACCGAGATTTGGTACCAGAAAAAAAGGATAGCGCTCTCAACTGACCCAGCTATAAACTGTTAGGAATTCCGTCTTTATGTATAACTTGCCTACATCTGTATAGTGCTAGCAGTTTTTTTTTGTTATTCTCTAACATCACCCTACACCTACATCTGGCCTGGTCAGGAGAGGGCAGTATGCAGTGCAATATTACTGGCCCGGCCAGAGGCTAGAACTATGCAGTCATACACATTGATCATAGGTTAGCACGGAACAAATCTATCTTTTCTGGATCAGCTCTTCAGTCTACATAATTCTGTCCCCCGTGAATTCTGCGGCAGAATATCAGAAATTCCGTGCAGAATTCTGCGGCTGAAAACAGTAAATTCTGCGCTAATTCTGCAAATCCGTCCAAATTCTGTGGCAATTCTGCAAGGGAAATGAGCGTAAAAAGTGTTAAAAACAGATTGAATTTCCGCAACCCCACCGAAGTTTGTTGTCCCTATCAATTCTGAACCAAAATTATGCGAAATTCTCGTCCAAAAAAATTGAAAGCTCCAAAATGTACGGTGCAAGTTGATTTCGAAAGTCACAAGCAGGTTGGTTTGGCTGTGAAATATATCGAAAGTCTCCAGAAAAAGCAGTTTTTCTCTCTTTTCTGCGATATTCCGCGGGATTTTCTGAACTCTGCAGACACTGCTGGATTCTGCGGAAATTCTGCAATCCGCGGAATCGCGGAATTCACGGGGGACAGATAATTGAAGAGTTTCAAATTTCAATGCTCTCTTTTTTTAATCATGCTCATGTTTTTATAGCTCCAGTCACATTGACAATATTATTTTGGCTGATAGCTGTTATCTTGGATTCCACGGTATGCGTATGCTATGGCCGAGATGGCGCTTGAGCAATTTGACCTGTGTCATGAGAGAATGTGTTATGAGCTGGCTTCTTGCACATGCGTGGGTGCTTGCGAGCATGTTTGATTCGGTACATCGATATTGTTGTATTTTGCATTTGTCCATAGCTGCCCGTACTCTTGGGTTTGTGTACAGCAGTGGCCAATGCAGTGTGGAATCATAAGGTTTGGCTAAGTGAGTGCAGTGCCTGGCGCAATGCCGCCTGCCGTACGCGCCATAGTTGCACGGGAAACCGTGGTGCTGTACCCAAGGCCGAGTCCAGCAAAGCAGTGCTATAAAGCACAGGTCACCACCAGTGGAGTACAAATAAACCAGGCCATCTACATAATATTATACAGTAGTATAGTAGTAGGAACAGTAGTTAGTAGTATACAATCATCATGATCATGTATGATGTATTACACATGTTTATCTTGGCCTGATCTGAGTCAAACCTTTTTGGCAGTGTCCAGCTGTCAATCAGACATGCATAAATAATTATTATGCATGATGCAGTCAAAGACTCATGAAACTACAGTCGTGTACAAGAACAGATAACTAGTCACTTACCCACTGACAATGTCATTGCCAGGTACAGGTAGCCATGGGTCCCTGCTTGTTCAAAGTTGGTACATGTAGTGGTAACAGTCATGTAGAACTAGAAGCTCATGCATCGGTAGATAATTGGTCGCAAATTATGATAATATTATACTGTAACTGAGGAGACAAGTGACCAGGCACTTACAGGCTCTGGTAGTGGCAACTACTTTACTTGGCAGGTTGGCCGCCCTATCCTTCTTGAGAAGAAAATCCTGCTTTGAAGCTTCCCCGGAGATTTTCCGGAAGCAGGATTTTCTGCACATAAAAACAATAAACATCGCATGACGTCACAGATAACATTGCTTGTTTTGCTTCACACCAGGGAGTCGTAAAATACCGGTATTTTACGACTCCCTGCTTCACACAATCATTCAAAAATAATTGGCACCAAAAACAGAAATCGCGAAATACTTGCTCAAATTCTTGTACAGGTTTGCTAGTGGACTAATATTATGACACCGCGAGATACATCAGAGTACTGAACACAATAGTCAGAAGAGATAATTATAGGAGGAGTCAATTGATGGGGCAAATGTTCTGTTCATGCTGCTAACCTCGAACAGCCGCCGAGTCCCAGAAGTGATTGATAATATTATTAGTTTATGTGGATTGATCGCTCCATCTGAACAAGATTCTGCCCAATGGGGGATGTAAAAGCGTTCCTCAGTCAGATTGAGGTACGACCTTGTA